>NW_026651508.1:0-194851 GCF_028751815.1 Salvia miltiorrhiza
AAATGAATCTGTGCATGCAGTTTTCATAATCAACATCATAAATAAGTGTCTGCAGACAAAGTAATCGACATGTATGTACCGCATCTACAACTCATCATCATAATTAAGGTACTGAGAAGTAGGCCTCCCTCTCAAGTACCGTGACCGGCCGACCCGAAGACGGCTCACAGTCACCTCTGTGCACAAAATCCCGCTTGTGGCAGGACTGAATTCGTCTCATCTCATCGGTAGAGGGTAACATACAAGCTCAACATCAAAAATTGGCAAGTCAAACAGTTCTCAAACATCATTTAACTCAAATCATTTGATCAACTCATTACATCATTATATCATCAAATCATTTTAGAAATCTCGGATAATATATTTATACTCAAAGTATTGCCCACCTGAAGACCTTACTCAAAAACTCCCGTCAAAGCGGAGTTACTTACTTCCTTGCTCTGCTCGTGTCTTCAGGGATCATCGTCATCATCGAAGGTTCATGTCATAAAATGAATCCCGATTAGAAACTCAACGACAAAAACTCATGCCCTAACTCATGCTCTATCTTATTTTCTATCTCCTTTACCAACTCTACATAAACTCTTCACTTATTTCAAATCCTTAAGTCCAAGGATAGGTTTCAAGAAAATCATGGTTCTAAGTCTCGATTTATCACTCATATAAGGCTCGTCTAAACTCATTCAAACACTTAGGCAACACAATCACATAAGGCACATAAGAAAATACAATCAAACATCAACAAAACATGCTCTGTTTTCACACTGACTCAACTTCAAAATTTAACACGTTCTGACTCCGACATCCCCTGGACTCCAGACCCATACCAAAAGAAAGGTCTTCGAGTCTAGTTTCATATAAAAAAAAGTAGAGTCAGAAACTCCAAGTGGTTTGGGAGATATGACTGTTTTACTACAGTCTACCATATTCGGCAGTTTTGAGCAATCGAAAACTTTGATTTTTGAAAAATAGTAAACGTTGTCCAACTGAGCTCAATTTTGGTGGATATCTAGCCCATACAGTACGGTTGATACCATAAAAATTGGGAAAGCTATATCACACAGGAAGCTACTGAAATGAATGATTTGGTCCCCTGTTCTCTGCAATTCCCGGTAGAAATGTGCAGATTTGGTTTTTCATTTTATAAAAATAGTAAATCAAGTCCAAATGACTTTAAATTTTACAGGGGTGCTCAAGACTCATATAGGGGATTGCTATAAAATTTTCAAAGCTTTTTGACGTCGACAAACCGTCTATCACAGTAGGTCCGTAGGCCTACGAAAATCACCAAAAACTCATCTCAAACTCTTAAATGTTCAATTCAACATTCCTTCAAAGAAAACCAATCAAAGCTCATTTTAAACACATATATCACTCAAAAACATTCAAGCACATTAAAATACTCATCATACTCAAATTAACTCTTCTCTTTTACATCATAAACTCAAATCTCAAGTAAAACGTTTCAACGAACCATCAATTCAATTCTCTCTTCATTCTCATGCTCAAAATCACTCAATCATTCATTAGTGACCTCATACATCATATAACTCATTTCACACATATAAATTCCCTTTTATCAAATAAACTAAACTCTAATGAAACTTCATGTATCAACATAAAACTCTTTATAAAACATGACAAACTTTCACATAATGGTCATAAATCAATTAGACCTCATGTTATCAATCATTGACTTCTCAAAATATGAAAACTCAAAAACTCTCATAAACTAACTCAAGTCAAAATTTCACTTAGCCTACAAAAGACTTAATCAAACATATTAAAACACTAATATCATGCTCAATAACATATATCTTAAGCTAAATCACTTAATAGACACATAGACAAGAAAGTCCTAATTTTTATTAAACTAAACTCTTTGAAATTTTATAAACACACATGGATCTTTAATCTCATCATATATCTATCAATTTTAGTCATATAAACTCACATATATTCCATCAATTTACAAATTAGAGCATAGATAAACATATCCCTAATTTTAGTAAACTAACTCATATCAAAATCATCATTTGACATCATATACTCAATTTACTCCATCAATCATCATCATATACATCTCATGGACTCATATTCATCATCAATTCATTACTTTAATCATCAACTCAAAAATTCCCAATTTTGGGTAAACTAAACTCATTCAAAATTTGAATCTCAAAGCATAGCTTTTCAAAACACACCTCAATCATCACCAAACATCACATAGATCACTTTTCTCACCTCAAATCAAGGAAAGAAAAAGAAAAATTTTTGAAGGGTAGAACACTCATTTTTTCGAAAATTTTGAAGAATAAGAGAGGGGGTGATTTCTTGCTTCAATCCTTCAAATATACTCATATACAAACTCATACAAGTCTAATCTATGAATATAGAGATCACTTACCTAAGTTTACACCAAATATCAAACTTTCTCTTTCTAGTCTTGAAGATCAATCTTCAAGGATTTCCTTGAATTCAAGTTGATAGGAGGTGTTTAGGTGGGATTTTGTTGGTGATTTATGTGTTTGGCATATTTTGGTGAAGCTTCGGAGGTCTCATCCATGGTTGACAATGGTGGAAAGTAGAGAGATGAAGGGAGAGAGGGTGTTGGTCGAATGGAGTGAGTGAGTGAGAGAGAAAAATATTAGTTAGATTGGAATTGATCTTAGATGATCTTATAGAGATTTTGCAATCTTAAAGAATATTGGCAATTAATGCTTTGATCTCTCTCTCTCTAAATCTCTACACTCTCTTAATCTCTACTCTCTAAATCTCTACTCTCTCAATCTCTACACTTGGCAAAATGTGGGAATTAATCATATGGTAGAGAAATTAAAATAATAGTGAGAAGGGTGATTAAATAATAATCACAAAAACTATGGAAATATTACTCATTAATAAAGTACCATAGTATAATTATTCATGTGACCAAAAATAATAATTATAGCACTAATATTAGTGCACTCACTCAATTATAATATTCCTCATCGTAGGAAAAATAATTTAAAAATATTATGCTAGGAAAAATTTCCATAAATCGGCATCATTCGATTTCTCGGTAAAAATAAACCGCACTTTCTTTGGAAACTTAATAAAAATTCCAAGTGCTAAGGTCTCAAATAAAAATCATAATATCATGGTCATAAAGACACACGTAACAGAAATCACATAATCAATTAGTCACGTAAATTCACGTAACGTCACATCAAAGCAGTCGGCAAACACAAACAGACTAGACGTCTCTCTCTAGCCGACTATTTTCATCGAGGTTCTCACTCATTCTTTCTCGACTCTATTTCCAACTCATTATTCCTATTTTCTTAATAGGACAGTCAATTTCTGATAATTCGGTATCCGATAATTCTATTCCCGGTAGTTGGAAATAAAATAAAATCTCAGCTCAATTCAATCAGCATCTCTATCTCAACTCATTTCTCAAATTTCTTCACTTTAACTCCATCATTGGTTTATTCTCTCATATCTCTATTTAAAGACAATCTGTCTTATCTGCTCATAAAAAAAAGTCTCGTATTTCGACATCTCAGTACTCTCAATAGTGTTAAGACACTATCTCACAACATGAGGAAAAGTACGGGGTGTTACATTGCCACTTAAGGCTCATCCCCAGTCTAACTTCCGCGGCTTACGATGTTTCTGCGCAGAGCATAGACATTGAGGCCTGCCCTGCCATGAAGGCCTAAGTTTTGCAATTAATGCCTTAGTTTTTGCAATTAATGCCCTCGTCGTGCAATTAATGCCTTAGTTTTTGCAATTAATGCCCTCGTCGTGCAATTAATGCCTTAGTTTTTGCAATTAATGCCCTTGTCGTGCAATTAATGCCTTAGTTTTTGCAATTAATACCTTCGTCGTGCAATTAATGCCTTAGTTTTTGCAATTAATGCCCTCGTCGTGCAATTAATGCCTTAGTTTTTGCAATTAATACCTTCGTCGTGCAATTAATGCCTTAGTTAATATAACTTTAGACGATCTGCGCCGAAGATGACTTAGGTAATCTGTGGTAGCTTAAATGAGACAATCACACTGACTGCACTGAGATAGCCACACTAGCTGCGCTGATATAATCGCACTGGTTGCGTTGAGATAATCACACTGACTGCGCTGACATAGCCACACTGGCTGCGCTGAGATAGCCGCACTGGCTGCGCTGATATAATCGTGCTGACTGCGCTGAGATAGCCACACTGGCTGCGCTGATATAATTGCGCTGGTTGCGCTGAGATAATCGCACTGACTGCGCTGAGATAATCGTACTAACTGCGCTGAGATAATTGTACTGATTGCGCTGAGATAGCCACACTGGCTGCGCTGAGACAGCGGCACTTGCCGCGCTGATATAATCACGCTGACTGCGCTGAGATAATCGCACTGACTGCGCTGAGATAATCGTACTAACTGCGCTGAGATAATCGTACTGATTGCGCTGAGATAGCCACATTGGCTGCGCTGAGACAGCCGCACTGGCCGCGATGATATAATCGCGCTGACTGCGCTGAGATAGCAACACTGACTACGCTGATACAATCGCACTGGTTGCACTGAGATAATCATACCGACTGCACTGAGATAGCCACACTGGCTGCGCTGAGATAGCCGCACAACCAATCGCACTGACTGCACTGAGATAATCGGACTGACTGCGCTGAGATAACCGTACTAACTGCGCTGAGATAATCGTACTGATTGCGCTGAGATAGCCACACTGGCTGCGCTGAGACAGCCGCACTGGCCGCGCTGATATAATCACACTGACTACGCTGAGATAGCCACACTGGCTGCGCTGATACAATCGCACTGGTTGCGCTGAGATAATCGAACCGACTGCGCTGAGATAGCCACACTGGCTGCGCTGAGACAGGCGTACTGGCTGCGCTGATATAATCGCGATGACTGCACTGAGATAATCGTACTGACTGCGCTGAGATAATCGTACTGACTGCGCTGAGATAGCCACACTGGCTGCGCTGAGACAGCTTCACTGACTGCGCTGATATAATCGCGCTGACTGCGCTGAGATAGCCACACTGGCTGCACTGAGACAGCTTCACTGACTGCGCTGATATAATCGCGCTGACTGCGCTGAGATAGCCACACTGGCTATGCTGAGATAGCCACACTGGCTGCGCTGAGAAAGCTCAGATACATTCTGAGGCTTACAGTTCTAGGTCGTGGCTAAGTTACCGTTTAAGGTTTTAATATCCGCTACCCGGCTGAGTTGCCGTTAAGGCTCAAATATCCTGCTAAGTTTTTTGAGAAAATACACATGGTGGTATATACTCCACTCCCCCCCTTAGTAACATGTGCATGATTCGACTAAACATGTTATGTGTATGCTTGTACTTGGTGTCCTTACTTGTGATGCTAGTGGCAGCGCTGTTATGATTATGGTCCCAAAGTATGTTATTCAAATTATATTTCTAACCCTAGCATATATGCAGAAAGTATGCGGCTTCATGTACTTAGTCAATTCATATTCCAGCCCTAGGCACATATGCAGAAGGTGTGCAGCTTCGTATGTTAGTATCAAATTCCCAAGTCCCATTAGAAGATAATATAAATCATTAGTATGCCCAAGTGTTCAAGTAGAATATTTTTCAAATCCCAATCATGCTCATGAAGGAATATTAAATTGAATTAACGTTCTGTTTGCCCGATGATCGTTTCTTGGAATATTATTAATTTATCATACAACGATTAATCCCTAACATGCTCCTATGAATTTAAGTGCTGCACGTTGGAGTTCAGAAATACCTGAAGAATTCAGAAGAATTCGTCAATTCGCAGCTGAATAGACCAGTCAGCTTCAAGCCTTCATTTGAAACCTCAAACGTCCTCAAATCGTATTCTGCCCAGAAATACGACTTATTCGCCTTCGAGAGAGCTTTCGGTGGCCGCCTGTCTCTCCTGAATCGGAGTTTTTTGGAGGAAGTTATGGCCGTTTTCCCGAAACTGCCAAAACTTGATTTCCTGCGAAAAGTCTGACTCCAGCTCTGATCTTCTGAACTGTATCCCGCTCAGCTTTCACCGTTGGATGGACAACGTTCTATGAAAGTCCCAAGAGAGAAATAAAGCTCCACACGTTTCCCTGCGCCCCACAGCTCTCCAAAACCCTAATATTTTATCAGTGTGTATTTCCTGAGAGCTGACAGCTGTATTTATAATACAGAAGAAGAGAGGGGGCGCCAGATATAGTGTGTTGGGCGATTTCTAGCCCTACATGGGCTAGGAGACATTGGGCCAGTCCAGGGACCAGATACAAGGAATAAAGATGGGCCTCAACTAAATTAATTTATCTATGGTCAGCCCAGACCATAATTAATTTATAAATATCAGTTCATTTCACTAGAGAACCAATATTGACTTACCCCTTTATTGCCGGTGTTGAGTCGGGGCTTGTATTTAGACTTATTAAATCCCCGTGTTTAAAATATCAGACATCCATTAATTAATTAGAGCTCTAATAGCTTAAATTAATTAATCTCTTTGTAATCCTTAAGCAGTACCACTCAAACCTTATTATTGCTCCTGAACTTAATCAACCTGCAGGGTTTAACGCAATAAACATTATTGAGCTCCTTAAGGGGATGTCATTATCCTATACGGATACGAGTACTAATACAGATAATCAAATATCATATATTAACCGCTATTGATGAGGAACTAGGATTCCATCAGCCATCTTACGGATCGGCGGCGCCGACTCAGGGCTCTTAACACACTCGGCTCAGAAAGCATACCTGACAAGTAAGCGGTGCAGATCTAAGGCATCACAGGCTGAGAAAGAAACTGGCCCAAACTCTAAGCACACCTGACTAGGAAGAGCAGAGTCGTGTCACACAACGATCAAAGCAAAGTAGCAGCACCGATACAAGTCGGCGCAGACTAGACTAGAGAAAACCTGATTCTAAGCACAACTACGAAAATTCAAAGCTCTCTTTTCGTAGACTAGGGGTGGAGTAGCTGATGAGGAGTGAGGATCCCATCAGTCATCCTATCCTAAGCAAAGACAGCGGCGCCGACTTAGGGCCTTGAACATACGCGACTTAAGAAGCATGGATACACCACACGATCGTCGAAATAATATAGCGGCGCCGACTAATGTCGGCGCAGATTAAGAAAGAAGCTGGTTTAAACTCCAGGCCCACTTGGCTCGAAATAAGCAAGGTCATATCATACAAAATAAAGATAGCGGCGCCGACGAATGTCTGCGCAGACTAGAGAAGACAGCGCAGCATTAAAGCAACATCCGGAGAAGACCCAGGGAAAAAAACAAGCCCGAAAAATTCAGCGCAGAAAAGGAATGGAAACAACCAACAGTGAAAGCTTGGAAAGAGCACGTGTTCAACGAAAAGCTGCAAAGTAGTTAGAGAGTTTGTTAGAGGAAAGAGAATCGTTCACGTACGCCGCATGTGGAGTACGTGAACGACGTGTAAAGACCCTTTTATCCTTCGCCCTAATGTAATCCTATAAGTATACCTTGTAACTCATTATATAGAACACGCAATTTTACTCTAAGAATTCTCATCTGCAAGTTTTCAAGCAAGCTCCCTTTCATACTGCGATACAGGTTACTCCGATCTCCTTTTCCGGCTTGTTTAGATAGGCTTGAATGTTAGGCTTCACCAACTGGCACCGTCTGTGGGAAACTCTGGGCTAAGGCGTGAGTTTTGGGAGGGTGTCTGGGTGTTCTTATCCGTGCTTGGGTTAGATCTGTTCATTCTGGCGTAAATCAAAGGGACGAAGGGGGGTCTCGTTACCAAGTCTGCGTTTGTGTTTATATTCGTAACCATATCTAAGGATTATACGCGGAAGGGGATGGAATAATCAAGTGATCTGTGCATAAATGTTTAACATGGTTCATTTTACGTTTATAATTGATGAGATGCATATTTGTTGTTTGTACCGGCAATCCACTGGGATTTTCGGGATCTTGTTGGCCTCTGCCACCTTGCATGAACAAAGGGGAAATAACAGGGGAAGGAGACGGTTTATTCAAATGTTTTTTAGGAACTGTGCCATTTTTGAATTTTTCTTTGGGAACTGTGCTATTTTTGAATTTTTGAACTTTTCTATCCATGCCGTTCATTAATTTTACTCGCTTGATTTTGACGTGTGCCCGTTGCGGGTCGAGAGAGGTAATTTTCTTTCCGGGTTTTTGATATTTCGCTGTTTATCTTGGCTAACTTTTGTGCTTTTTCGAGAGCATATTCCACCGGAGAGGACCTTCCGTTACGGAAATGTCCTTTACCTAATTATGAACGACGGGAGCTTCGTTTCACCTTTTTCTGGGTTTATTTCCCAGAAAAGGAGGATGTTCATCTCAGAAGAACTTCAAAGAGGATTTCTATAAATTCCTTTCTATCTACGGATTTCCGTACATTTAATCGAGAATCGTTCCATGGGCCGAAGTTCGTGGGTTTTTCTGGGGCTTATCTTTATTATTGGAATGCTTATAGGCCCACCTATCACCAATATAACACAGCGACATCTGCGCAGCCCGCCTGCGCCGGTATACTTCTCCAACCTTAACTCATTATTTCTTATTTTACTGCGATACAGTGAACATGTACTTCACAATGGCAACTCATGAACACTGCAAGGATCTAAACAAGGATTTCGAGGCCGCTGCAGGGAACACTTCTACCAAACCTACTGACAACACATCGACTAAGGGAATCGACTTGACTGGGCTTACTCCGCCGGGCTTCACTACGATCAACAACATGGTCCCTGGTTCTGTACAATCTAATATGGGAACAACTGTGCCCACCGCGGCTACTATCGCTACAGCACCAGGGCCAGCCAATGTCCCTATCACTGACCAAGTTTTGGCCATGCTCAATTACGCGACTATGCGCTCTTTAATGGGCATTACTCAGCCAGCTGCCTCACCAGAGGGAATCATAACTGCTCAAAAAGCAGCAACTGCGCCTGCGCAGGCTGGGGGAGAGACAGCGATGGCCGCTCAGACAGGAATAGACAGGGAAGAAGAAGGGAGAAAGAACAAGCGGAAGTTTATTACGAACAGTGTCCAGATCGAAGATGTGACTGACTCAACCAGCGGGACTACTCCACAGCGCAGCTTGGGAGCACACAAGGACAATGATAGGCTGAAGGAAAAAGTATCTTTTCTCCGAGACCAGTTGAAAAGTCTGGAGACAGAACTCAGGGAGCACGATCATAACACGGAGGTGAACAAATCCCCCGACCAGCATGGGCCGAGACTTGAAGAGCCCCGGAGGGAGCTCCTTAAAAGAAGTCGGCGCAGACCGAATGATACCATATTCACAAGAGACCGGGAGGGACACCACTCCGACATTCCTATATCGACATCTGCCCACAAGAGCCCTTTCTCAGAGGAAATATTGTTGGAGCCCCTACCAGCAAACTATCGTCCTATCTCACTGGATTATGATGGCACCACCGATCCGGAGGTGCATATAGCCCGCTTCGAGGGGCTGGCCGCGCTACATCAATATGGGGAGGGAATCAAATGCAGGATATTCGCCACAACTCTGTCGGGCATGGCTCAGCGATGGTTCCACAACTTGAGAAATGATTCCATACAATCATACGATGATCTTCACCTCATGTTCATGAGACAGTTTGCCAGCGCAAAACGGGTTGGGAAAATGCCCATTTCCTTGATGGACATCAGACAGGAATCACAAGAAACGCTTCGCGAATATGTGGCACGATTCAACACAATCGCGTTAGACATACCAGACGCAGAATCTCAGATTAAGTGGTACGCTTTCGCTAGAGGGTTAAAACAAGGCCCACTCTTTGAGGCACTCCAGATCAAGCCGCCCACCAGTTTCGAAGACATCATGACAATAATACCGGGATATCTTCAGTTGGAAGACGCTAAAATGGCAAGGAAAGCAGAGGCCGATAAACTCAAAGAAAAATACATCCCGAGGAATCCCTACCGAGGTCTACCTCCAAGAATCCCAACAATGGCCATCGAGGCCGAAACAGGTTCATTAATCACGGCGCAGGCAGAGAAGAGGGAAGAGCGTGGTGGTTACCGAGATGATTTGCAAAATCTGACTCAATGGAATCGTCACATAGACGAGATTTTCCATCAGATCAAGGAAGAGAATTATTTCAGAGCCCCAAAAGATTACCAACCCGGAGCCCCAGCGCCAGGCAGGAACAATCTGTTATGTGAATATCACAATCGTTATGGCCATCTCACCCGCGAATGTGGACATTTGAAGCATCAGCTAGAAATCTTGGTAAGGAAGGGGTTCCTGGACCGATACATAGAAAGACCACGAGGCGCGTACAGAGAACACCGCTACAATGAGCATAGACAAGACAAGGATGATGAGCGGCGCTGGCGGGACGACACCCGCCGCGGCCATGATGACAGGGAGAGAGGACACAGACATGAGGAGAGAAGGGAAAAAAGAGATCATAGACGAGACAGTCAGGATAGACACAACCCCGCAAATCATGTTCAATATGACAGAGAAGTGCACATGATCACAGGAGAAAATAATATACCAACATCTAACAGGGCCAAAAAGCAATTAGCCCGCACAGTCAAATCTGGATACTACGACCAATCTGTCATGACTAGGGCTGGCAAATCGTGCGTGTCGGATCGTTATCGGGTCGACCTGATATCGACCCGACCTGTTAAGGCCAAACCTGAACACGACCTGTTAAGGAATTGCTCGACACGAACCCGAACCCAACATGATTTACTCAAACCCGAACACGACACGAACCCGATAGCAACAAGATTTAAATCGTGTTGACACGATACGATAACGACACGATATGCTTATAACCTGAATTTGACCTGATTAAACACGAACACAATAATAACACGAATTTGACCTAATTAAAACAACACAATAATAATACAATAATATGCGAATTACATATCAAATTAACCACTGAACAGATTCATGGTTTGAAAAAACAATGAAATTTAAAAGCTCACATAATAAGTCCCATTCATCAACATAAATCATAGGTTCAGTCCAACAAAATAAAAGTCTAGCAACATAAATATATCGCCATCTAGTGAAGTGTTTCAAGTTCAACAAAATAAAAGTCTAACAACATAAAAATATCGCCATCTAGTGCCCGTTCTTGGAGTCCAATCCACAAATAGTTCTTCATATCAGGACATACTCATCCTGAAAATTTCAAGATGAAAATATAAGAACATATCAGGCTGAAATCAAGTGAATCCAATTAGGAAAAGGCATAAGTTTTATAATTTGTAGACTCAATATAATCTTATCTCAATAATGGATCAATTTGCTCAAACTAACCATCAACATCAATAGTGGAGATCGAGGAGGATTCCGTTTGAGGTTCATCATCGCCATGTAGAAAGTTTTCGGCTAACTCACATGTTGGTACTTCGCTTTTGAAGGCTTTGAAGAAAAAAAAATATGAATTGGTATATATATCAATAATTTAAAATGTCAACATTAATAACACAAAGAAGTTATACCTTTTTCTCCAAACAACCAATCTCTACTGCAAATAATTGCCTCCACTGTGCTTGCTTTAAGTGAGCTACGATATTGATCAAGTACTCTTCCACCAACACTAAAAACAGCTTCGGAAGCCACCGTAGTTATGGGAATGCTCAAAATATCACGAGCCATGCGAGCTACTTGTGGATACTTGTATTGATTCCCTTTCCAAAAGCCAAGAACATCAAGACTGGATTTGGCATCCAATCTTGCTTCTTGCATATACAACTCTAATTGTGACTTTTGTTCGCTTAATCCAAACTCATCCAAAGCACTAAACTCCTGTAGTTAAAATACAAATGAAAATTTTAATTAACAAGTAAGAAATTTGAATAATATTAATAACATAAGTAAATATAATTTAGTAATTTACCTCAACCACCGCTTTAGATTCTTCGTTTGTGAATTCACAGGTTGAATCATTTAATGCCGGACCCCCACTTCTAGTAAGACCAAAACTGTCACTGTTGCTCTTATGATATTCTTCAAATAGAGCAAATAACTTCTCTCTTACTAGTGAACACTGACGAGAGTTAGGGCCATACAACTTCTTATAAAAGAATTCCACAAACTGAAACTTATAGCGTGGATCAAAGACCACAGCCATAGTCAAGATCAAGCTGAAATCGGACCGATACTTCTCAAACTTTGGTAGCATCTTCTCAGCCATTTTCTTTATATAAACATCCGAACTATTGCAACTTTGTCTCAATGACTGTAGCACATGACAACGGGCTGAAAATACAAATTTGCTGTAGGATAATTGCTACCAGAAAACAAGTTCGAGACATCGTAGAACAAGCTCAAGAAACCACGAATCTTCTCAATTCTATCCCATTCAACTGAAGAAGGACAATGCTTGTAGTTGGGATCAACAAGTTGAAAATTCATGAATGCTTTCCTATAATATAGTGCATTATCAAGCATCAAAAAGGTAACTTGCTTACACATTCCAAAAATTTCTGCCTCCTCATTTGTGAACCCCTCACATATTTCACACTTTCACGGATCTTAACAACAGAATTTTCAATATCATTCAAACCATCTTGGACTACCAAATTGATAATATGTGCACAACAACGGATATGGAAGAATTCGCCATCACAAAGAAGTGCATTATTCAAGTTCAACTGTGAGATCAACAACTCAACAGACACATCATTTGCACTAGCATTATCCAAAGTCAAAGAAAATACTTTGTATTCAATCCCCCAGTCACAAAGCATGGAAAACAACTTATTTGATAATGCTACACCAGTATGAGGAGATGGCATCAAAGAAAAATTCAACACCTTCTTACGTAACACCCATTCCTCATCAATGAAGTGACAAGTAAGAGAAATATAACCATCTGTTGTAATAAAACTCCAACAATCAGAAGTCAAGGAAATTCTACCACATGCTTTTTGCAATTCAGACTTAATCTTCATCTTTTCTCTTTCATACAATTTCAAAACATCAGCCTTCACTGTATTTCTAGTAACCATCTTAATATCCCACTTAAGATACTCAAAAATAGCTATAATGCGTTCATATTCAACGAATCGAAATGGCAAATCATGAACAACAATAGCAGCACACAATAATTCCACATTTGCTTGTCACTTTGTTTTACTAGTAGTCATCAATTCACCAACATCATGTGTATTATTCCTTTGACAACCATCTAAATGACGTTTCAAGTTTCCAGTTCCACATTTGCTTGTCACTTTGTAATAACGATGCCTACAATAGACACACACACATGTTTTGGAACCATCTGCACTAGTAGTAACTTTATAGTGATTCCAAATAGCTGACCTCGGTTTTCTTTTGTTCGTTGGGGGCTTAGCTGTAGGATTGGACGTCCCTAAACCAGTTTCTGCATCTGTGGCAGCAGAAGGGGCAACAGCTGCAGGGCTAGCAGTAGAAGCAATACAAGGCATTTCACTTGTATATGTCGTAAAAGTATTTTCATCACCATCGGTATCATCATTGCTAGACATAATTACCTATAACAACAAAGAACAAATAACTATTAGTACATAAGATTTAAATGAGCAATAAAAGACAATCAAAAATTGAGATCACAAGAACAACAACAAAGGGAAAGTGGAACACAGCCTCATTTTCGAAACTAAATCATCTTTTTCCAAATGTAGATTATGTCTACAATTTATTTCCATTAACAATTTAACACCATCTTTTTGAGATTATATAAGGATTGAAAGATCGAATGAATAATTTAGTATAATACTCAAACAAAAAGAATTAGTAATAGTATTATTGAATTTGAATGAATCATCACCAGGTGGTCTCTACCAAACAAAACAATAGGAAATAATCTAAATTACTCTTTTCTCATAGAAATCTGAAATCTACGAGTCCTAAATTCTTCACAATCCAAATTCTTCTCAATCTCGAAAATAAATACAAGCAGAGTTATTATTATTGAAGGAATCACCGGCGTTGGTGACTTACCGGACAAGAGAGGCAGCTGGCAGCGCGGGCAGGGAGTTAAGCGCGCTTCTCTTCCGATTCAGCGGAAGTTTGAGACGGCAGCGGAGGTGGAGGTGCGCCGCTGGAGAATGGTGATTGGAGGTGAGTCGTCGGTGACAGGCCGTGCTTCTCTTCCGATTCGGCAGATGTTTGAGACGGCGGCAGAGGTGGATGTGCGCCGCTGGAGAGTGGTGATTGGTGGTGAGTCACCGGTGACTGGCTGCGCCGCCGTGGCCGTCGTCTCGGTGTGGCCATGTGGTGTGGGAGGGGTGGGTTTCCAAGTTTCCAGAATTGAAAATTTGAAATGAGACGTGAGTGGTGCGGTGCTGGAGTGAAAGACTCAAAACCCTAATGAGTGAAAATTATTTAGAATAATTATTTAATAAAAATAATAATATTAAAATTATTACTTTTATCAGGTTACCTGAACCTGACACGAACCGGATACAAAATTATCAGGTCCTTATCAGATCGACCCAATAAGGACATGAATCTTATCGTGCGGGTTACTAACCCATTAATTTCGTGCGGTTTCGTATCGTGTTTTCGTGTCGTGTCGAAAATTGCCAGCCCTAGTCATGACAGTCAATACTGCGCCTGATGAACCGACAATATCTTTTGGCCCAAAGGATGCTAGGCCTCTATTCTATCCTCATGACGACGCCTTGGTATTTTCCGCCAACGTAGCTAACGTGCTGATACATCGCATTTTTGTCGATTCAGGCAGCGCCGTCAATATCTTATACCTGGAATGCTGGCAGGCAATGGGTTTAGAGGCTAAATTAGAGCCCGCTGTGGCCCCTCTTTATGGGTTTTCAGGGGAATCAGTCCTACCGGTGGGAACAATTGAACTGCCAATGACGATAGGGCAACCAAGGGAAAAAAAGACTCGGATGGTCAAATTCTTGGTCATCGATGCACCGAAACCCTCTTACAACATGATCTTTGGGAGACCGGCGCTGAACTCTTTTAAAGCAATCATTTCTACTCTCTACTTGAAGATGAAGTTCCCCTTGGAAGGAGGTAAAATTGGAGAAGTGTGGGGAGATCAGGCTGTGTCGAAGAAATGTCACGTACAAGTATTAACTCAATACTCAGGACAAAAACGGGAAAGGTCAATACATCAAACAGAGACAAGCAAGAAGGGAAAAACTGGAATGATCACGGCTTCAAAGCCCGAGCGGAGAGAGATCGCAGAGCTGCAAGGGGGAAATGATAAAATACCCCTCGTCACCACCAATGATACGTGCATGGTTGTTGAGCTTTTCATGGATAAGGAGGGATTTACTACCAAAATCGGGGCACATATGGAACCAGAGCTGCAAAGAAATGTAATAGCTTGCCTGCGCAGAAACGCTGACGTATTCGCGTTCACTACGGCGGATCTAAAGGGAATTGACAGAGAGCTAGCCGAGCATCGGTTGAACGTGGACCCCACGATCAAGCCAGTAAAATAGAAGACGAGACACTTCGGTGCTGAAAAAGACGCTGCTATTCAAGAACAGATACAGGCGCTGTTAGAGGCTGGGCATATCGTAGAAGTGTAATACCCGGAGTGGGTGTCAAACGCTGTTATGGTGGAAAAGAAGGCTAAGACTTGGAGGATGTGTGTGGACTACCGGGACCTCAATGCAGCCTGCCCAAAGGATTGTTATCCATTGCCACGGATTGATCAGTTAGTAGATGCTACGTCAGGGTGTGAACTTTTGTCGATGATGGACGCTTACCAAGGGTACCATCAAGTTAAGATGTACAGGAACGATGTTATTAAAACAGCATTCGCAGTCTGCGCAGGGATCTTTGCATATGTGAGTATGTCGTTTGGACTAAAAAATGCGGGGGCTACGTACCAGAGGATGATGGATAGAGTCTTCAAAGATCAATTGAAAGATAATGTGTCGGTCTATGTAGATGACATGTTAGTACGCAGTGCTGAAGCACGCACACATGCGGATGACTTGGAGGAAATCTTCTTGGTTATACGAAGACACAAGCTCATGCTCAATCCAGCCAAATGTACTTTCGGGGTTCAGTCGGGAAAATTCCTGGGATACAAGGTTATACCTGAGGGGATAGAAGTGAATGCAGACAAGGTTCGAGCTATTATTGACATGACAGCGCCGCAGAACATCAAAGAAATACAAACACTGAACGGACGAATAACTGCACTAAGTCGGTTCATATCAAGGTCGGCAGAAAGAAGTCTGCCTTTCTTCAAAATTTTGAGAAAGGAAAGTCGATTCGAGTGGAGTAACGAGTGCCAGCAAGCCTTTGAGGACCTCAAGGAATATCTCAAAGGACTACCCGTCCTGACCAAGCCGATACCGGGAGAACCATTATATCTATACACTTCGGTGGGGGTAGAATCTTTGAGCGCTGTGCTAGTGCGGGATGAAGGGGGTATGCAGAAGCCAGTTTACTTTGTGAGCAAAATTATCCAAGGAGCAGAGATCAGATACACCGCAGCGGAGAAAACAGCTTACGCTATCATGATCACGGCAAGAAAGTTGCGCCCATACTTTTTGTCACACAAAGTTATCGTCAGAACAGCGCTGCCTTTTCAACAAATTCTGGGGAGGCCAGACCTCGCAGGAAGAATGGTAAAATGGGCCATTGAGCTGGGCGAGTATGATGTGACGTTCGAACCTCGTACAACCATTAAAGCACAGACCTTGGCTGACTTCATCCAAGAGACCACGAGATGGCCGTTGCGAGGACCATGGACGGCGCAGGTCGACGGCTCCGTCACCAAGGAGGGGTGCGAAGTCGGAATATACATTGAATCACCAGAGGATGGAGCCTACCAGTTTGCGATCAAGTTCGAGGACAAGCTGTCGAATAATGAGACAGAATATGAGGCAGTGATAAGGGCCACCCACATCTTGAAGGAGCTTAGAGCAGACACAGCAATAATCAAGACCGATTCACAACTAGTAGCCCAGCAGCTGAGAGGTAAATGTGAGGTTCGCGACGACAGAATGAGAGCTTATTATGAACAGATGCAACAACTCAAGAAAAAATTTGAAGAACTGGAAATAATACAAGTACCCCGAGAAGAAAATCGAAGGGCTGATTTACTAGCAAGGATGGCCAGCGCCGTCGAACAATCGTGGAACGATGAAATCACGCTCTTATTTGAGCCAAAGAAGAGCCTAGAGGTCCAAGTCTGCGCAATCGAAGTGGGGAATGATTGGCGAGCCCCAATTATTCATTTCTTACGCACAAGGGAAAGAATGGAGGGAGACATAGCAAAGTATGCTAGATATGAGAATTTTTGCTTGATCATCGACCAGCTTTATAAGAGATCTTTCACACATCCGTTCCTCAAATGTCTATCATCGGAAGAGGCAGAGTTCGCTCAAAAGGAAATCCATCAGGGATGCTGTGGAAACCACGCAGGATACAAAGACTTGACCAGAAAAATCATCAGAGCAGGTTTTTACTGGCCTGGCATCGATAGGGATACCAAAGCTTATGTAAAGAAGTGTGAATCTTGCCAAAGACATGCGCCAAGAATTAACGTCCCAGGGGAAGAAATGGGGGTAATGTACTCGGCATATCCTTTCGACAAATGGGGAATTGATATCGTGGGTAAACTGCCAACGGCACCGGGAGGAAAATGTTTCTTGATAGTGACAGTAGACTATTTTTCGAAATGGGTGGAAGCAGAGGCTGTAACAAGGGTGGATGAGGCCACCATCAAAAAGTTCATCTGGAAAAACATCTGTTGCAGATACGGGGTGCCCAGAGTTCTAATATCAGATAATGGAGCACAGTTCACTAGTCAAAAAATCGAGGATTTTTGTTCAAGGATGGACATCGAGCAAAGATTTATTTCAGTAGCCCATCCCCAAGCCAATGGTCAAGTGGAGCTGGCTAACCGCACTATCTGTGAGGGAATCAAGAAAAGATTGGAAAGAAGTAGAGGACGATGGGCAGAGGAATTGGACACGGTCCTGTGGGCGCTACGTACCAGTCCCAAAACAGCCACAGGAGAAGCCCCGTTCACTTTGGTTTATGGTTCAAATGCAGTCATTCCAGCAGAAGTAAGGTTAGAATCACATCGAATTTGTACATATGATCCGGCGCATAACGAAGAACTGCGCAAACTCGAGCTGGACCTCATAGATCTAAAGCGAGAAGAAGCCCAGGTCAAGGCTGCCAAGTACAAAAGTATTATCAAAGCGGGATACGACAAGAAGGTCAAGCAGCGCCGATTCCAGAAGGGAGATCTAGTACTCAAGCGCGCGGATGCCCTAAAAGCCACTGGGAAGTTCGAAGCTAATTGGGAAGGCCCATATATTATCACTGAAGTCTTAAGAGGCAGAGCCTATCATTTGTCTGATCAGGAGGGGAGAGCTCTCGTGAGGCCGTTGAACATCAACCACTTCAAGAAATTCTATGTGTGAACCTCATACATGTCCCATCATTATGTAGACCAGATACTCTTTTTCCCCACAGGGGTTTTAATGAGGTCTGGGGCCATGGTCGTCATCAATAAAGATCTATGGTTTTAGGGGAAATTCACCTCTTATATTTTCCTCAACATAATTTACAACACAGGTTAAGAAGACGGCGTAGGCAAAATTCAAGGCATTAATTGCACAACTCAAGGCATAAATTGCACAATTCAAGGCATTAATTGCAAAATTCAAGGCATAAATTGCACGACGAGGGCATTAATTGCAAAGTTCAAGGCATAAATTGCATGACGAGGGCATTAATTGCACAATTCAAGGCATAAATTGCACAATTTCAAGGCATTAATTGCAAAGTTCAAGGCATAAATTGCACGACGAGGGCATTAATTGCACAATTCAAGGCATAAATTGCACAATTCAAGGCATAAATTGCACAAGTTCAAGGTATAAATTGAACAAATTCAAGGCATCAATTGCACAATTCAAGGCATTAATTGCACAATTCAAGGCATAGATTGCATAAGTTCAAAGTATAAATTGCACGACGAGGGCATTAATTGCACAAATTCAAGGGAGTAGCTTCACAATTTCAAGGCATAAATTGCACGACGAAGGTTTTGACCGCATGATCCAGGGCGTATATAGCAAAGTCTAAGGCATTAACTGCAATCCCTAAAATCACGATAATCTAAGTCTCCAATCGGCGCAGACCAACATTATAAGTCTGCACAGATAAGCACAAGGCATAAGTAATCGACAGAGATCCCCATGGAGGAGCCATGGGTCCACAAATAATAATAAAAGTTTCTTGCGATTCCTCTAGCACCTCGATTCCTCTGGCAATGACTTCGCCGAGTCCTCTGGCGAGGATTTCTCTGACTCCTCTGGCAAGGATTTTACCGTATTCCTAACAGGTTCAATTTCAACATGTTTGATAGCAGTCACGGCGAAAACAAAAAGAAATGCGAAATAGTAACCAACAGACAACGTGGAGATAATAGACGGCATACAAGAAAATTCATCTTTAAGTATCAGAGACATAAGGAAAAGAGATAAGGAAGATCCATCTAGACATAAATAGCAAACGAGCTACGCTAATTTGTTATCAAAAAAGTCCAAATATCAGAGACAAATATTCAAAGTTTTTACAGACCAAACAATAGAAACGTTTAAGAATCTAAGGATTGGGAGTTGGAGTCGGGGGCTTCTCCATCTGCACCTCCTCGTCCGTGTCACCGCCGCTGTCCCTATCGGAGGGTTCACGCTGTGGAGATTCATGTTCTGGAGGGAGCGGCACCGCCATAACCACGGGAGCTGGCTCATAGAACACTCCACCACCCGGGTAGTTATCCCGAACTGATCGGATACGAGAACGGATCTCGTCCAGATAAGGCGTCCTAATAAAGGGTTGGGTAGGCAGAGTAGGCGGAGGGTCATCACCGCGGCCCGTCACAAACAAGTTAATGGCCTTGTCTATGACAGGGAACCACCACTCCGGAGTTGGTGGCGAGTCAGCACGGATACCCAACATTTTTCCAAGAGCACCGGAATCGATGGCGTTCAGCACCGCCTCATTTCCGCACAGGGCCCTCTGCTCAGGAGAAGCTTGGGTCAAATTAAGGGTAATCTGGGTAGACTCCTTGACAAGCTGGGGCTGCAGCAGTCAGCAACTCGGGGGTACGGGTGAATGCGATGATGGTCTCTTGCAACATGATACGTAAGAACGCGTGACCCTCTGCAGAAAGAAAATAGCGCAGCCGGTGTTGCTTGATGCCATTCTGGAAGGCCAAGTTCTCCTTCGCCACGATCTCCTGCTTGAGGGCAGCCAACTTCTCCGTACAATCCTGAGCAGCTGCCGCGAGCTCTTTCTCCTTCTCATGATTCACACGCGCTAACTCTCCCCGAACCCGAGCCAGCTCTGTATCAACGGATAACCTTTCAGCCTTCAGCCTCTCGTTCTCCTCTCGCAAACGGCGAGTTTCCTCTTCAGCAGTAGTACACCGGGCCAGCGCCGCTAGGAACTTCTTATCTTTGGCCTGAACCTCGCCCTCTGCACGGAGGAGACTTCGAGCAAGGGCCAGACTTTCAACCCTAGCCTACGCAGACGATATAACAAAGGAACTGAGGGAACACTCATCTAAAAAAAAAAACAACAACACGCATCGTTGCAAACAGAATAAACAAAAATAAGCCCACCGTCTCAATTGTCATCACAAGGCCATCTGCCATTTGCTGGCGGCTCAAGGACTCCCGAGCTTGGAGATCAGCCGGAGCAATCTGGGCGATCATTGGAGACCGACATTCTTCACCGGTCAGATCTCCAAGGGCACGAGGGGCGATGCCCATTCCAAAGGACACCCCAACATCGCAAGGACGGTGAGGAGAAACAGGCCTCCGAGCAGAGGAGGTGGCATCCTCTGAGTTCAGTACGACGGTCTCCGGCTGCGCCACAGGCGTTGGGGTTTTCTTTTTCTTCTGCTGAGATTGCTTCTTAGTCGAAACACCTTTTCGCTTCTTCAGAACCAGAGGATCGCTCTTTTCCAGTATCCTCATCGCGAAGCTGGAAGGGATCAACTAGGGGGCGCCGAGAGCTGGAAGACCCCGCGGCAATGGCTCGCGCAGCACTGCCTACAGTCTGCGCAGCTGGAGATGGTTCAATAGCACCCCTCTGAGAAAAGTTGAAACTAGCAATGACACCATGCGTCGGTGTTTTCCACGTATCCATACCTAACACAGAGTAAACAAAATGAAAAACACGTCAGAGACACAACCCAAAGAACAAAGCAGACATTCGCAAGTTAAGAGAAGCGGACACAAAAGCAGAATAGGACAAGTATTAATGTTAAAACAGCAAAATAAGCACATTCAATACCCTCGCGAAGTATGGGATAGCGGGAGAATAAGCCCGCACCGGCCAAGACAGAGGGTTTAGTCACCAGCACCTTCACATTCAAAACTTCCTTGTCCCGGGACTCGGCCAATTGCCTCAGAAGGTTATGTTCAAGATCAGTGACACGCTCAAAGCTGGAAGCGGAGAGATGCTTAGTGCGATGCCACTGAAGTTGGGCGTCGGCGCCGATAATGTCTGGCCAAGTGCCATTTCGGGTTTGGACAAAGAAGTATTTATCTTGAAAATCTTTATCTAAAGAAGTCATTTTTTTCATAAAGGCCATATAACCCCCAGCCTTGGAGGTGAAGTTATAATGGGACCCGGTCCGTTTCAGAACATGGGTCTTATGGAATAAGGCGGCGTTGTAGGGATAATTATTGGCGGCGCAGACTATATGTAGCACATGGGCTCGACGAATAGAAGAAGGAGAAAGTTGGAAAAAGGGAATACCATACAAATTACATAGTTCGATCAAAAAAGGGGAAGGAGGGATCCGCAGTCCCGCATCGACTTCATCGAGCCAGACCGGAATAACATCGGGATTAATGCCCCGGCGAGTATCAGGCATATCAGAAGCGGGGTTGGCCGGATTCTGGATCCGGATTTTATAATCGGGATCACCAATTTCGATACGAAGAACATCCCTTATCACCTTTAGGGATCGGGCCGGTAAAGTGGACTGGGGAAGTTCAGATTCTATGGCAGCCATGGATAGTGCAAAGCTTCGAGCGGAAGGATAATACGAAATGAGAAAGAGGAGGGAAGGACGACAAAGAAACTGGCAAAAGGAAAAATAAAGTATTAGAGAGCAGAGGAAGGAGAGAGAGGGTACCTGGTTAAACCTAGCGGCGGGGAGGGCGAAAAAGGGAGGGGAACGACCGGCAAGGAAGAATGAGAAGTTGAAACAGAGATAGAACACAGAGGAGTGAAGGAAGTAAAGGAAGAAAAGAAGAAAGAAAGGGAGGATGGACATTTATAGGGG
Source organism: Salvia miltiorrhiza (assembly GCF_028751815.1). Taxonomy (NCBI): domain Eukaryota; kingdom Viridiplantae; phylum Streptophyta; class Magnoliopsida; order Lamiales; family Lamiaceae; genus Salvia; species Salvia miltiorrhiza. The sequence continues at coordinate 22,297 of NW_026651508.1, forward strand.
GAGCGAATTCGAAAAGACGGGGAATGAGGGAAATCATTAGGGCTAAAAACCTAAGTAAAAAATAAGGGTATAGATTGAATCTGGGGCTGCAAAAAGACGTGTACGGGGAATAGCAAAGGTGTCAGTCATTAAATGACGAGACGTCATAGACAGAGGAAAAACCCTGCGAAGACAAGAAAGCACCAAATGCTCAGTACATTTAGAAAAAGAAATTCAAAACTTCACACCCCAGAAATACCAAGGAAGCTGCGCCGACTAACGCCTGCGCAGTTTAGAGGAAATCTGAGGAGCTAGTGCAACCACGAAAATTCAAAAACTTTCTTTTCGTAGACTAGGGGGGAGTAGCTGATGAGGAACTAGGATTCCATCAGCCATCTTACGGATCGGTGGCGCCGACTCAGGGCCCTTAACACACTCGGCTCAGAAAGCATATGATGCGTCTTCGACTTTTGGGCCATTTGGCCCTATTTTTCTCTTTATTTGTGTCAGTACAGGTTTGTCCGGGGGAAAAACAAAGTTGTGGAGGAAGGAAGGTCAGTAGAGTGGAAACGGAGAAAATATGGTCAGAATGGGCACTCCCGAGCCCAGATTGCTATGTCATGTTTACCAAGCATGGAGCTTCGGCCAACAAGTACCTCCCCAGTCTAACTTGGGGCATGGGAACCTGAAGCAACCCACCTGGTATGAACTACACTGAAGAAAGCAATCCGTCTGATCGCTACCCTGAAAAGCAGACAGCCGAGCCAAGAAAGGAAAGTAAATCTCGGAGATTTTGAAGAAGCGAGCGGAAGCAAGAGGAAGGAACTGGAAGGATCTGAAGAATGGGAAAGGTTGACTAAGCTTGCAGCTGGACGCCATCTTCAATCGGATCAATCAAAGATTGAGCTAAAGAAGGAAAGAAGATCCCGGCGAAGATTTGGAGCTGGCGCAGCTAGGGTTAGACCTCGACCATTCGGCAGTATAAAAGATTGATGTGTGCAGCGTGCACAAGCTCTTGGCACCTTTTTGAACTCTTTTTACTTTAGCTATTACTTTGATTCGCCGTGTGTGGCATCCAAAACAATTTACGTTTCAGTACTATTTGCCTATTTCCGTTGTGTTTGCATTCGATTGAAGACTTGAAGCCTTAGGTATTATTTATCTATTCAAGTATTTCCTTTTATTCTATAATGTGTTTAGTTCATTTCGTATTGATGAATTCTGTTATGCGTGAGTAATCCCTTAGGTGAGGTTTTAGGGGTGGAAATGATTGTTGTTAACATGTAAACATTCGTGAGGCATTTGTTGTTTCGGTTGAATCTCGTAGTTCCGGAAGGATCTGTTCGAAACCATGGACAGTAGGGGCCTAACGGGTGATCTCCGTTCGGTAAAACGCTGTCCGTGTCAAGCAAAAGCTAGGGTATACCAGGGCGTGACAACCGGTATACCCACGACCGAGTAGCTGAGCAGCGTCAACAAAAGGCGTTGTAGATCCGGAAGGTGGGGAAAGGATTGATGGGATACACTGTACTTCCTCAGTCTTGGGCTTCTCTAGAGACCATCCATCAACTGTGACGAGGCATAAAGCCATGGTTATCAAACGAGGAAAGCAATCTCGGCGTCGTAGCATGTCTATGACTGGTCGGCTGACAAGGCCAGAAATGGTTGTGTCTAGGAGGCATGTGTCACTCAAAGTGCGGAGTTGGGGACCTCGGGAGAGAAGGTTGATGAGGGCCATACTTGGTGAGTAACGGGTATGACTACCATCTAAGGAGAAGTGAAGCACTGCCTTGTGACCGGGGAACGTGTGACCTTCGGACCAAGTGGCCACAATGGGATCAACCATCCTATATGTGAAGTATAACCCCTTGAAACGCCCCAATGTCTTTGGGCCACGCCTTGGGTTTATATGGATCATGGACGGATTATCAGTATGCCTATGACCGAAACGAATGTTAACAACAATTATGACCTAACCGAATAACCTCACCCCTTGTTATTATTGATCTTGTTAATTTCTTGTGCAGAGTATACAGATTGAGAATTGTGACACCTCAGTTTGTCGTTGGAGAACAAAGTGGTTCCTCACTCCCTGTGGGATTCGACCCTACACTTACCACTAAGACTGAGATCTTGTTGTGAGACGTAAGAGCGTGTATTGTCTGTACTAGGCATACACAAGTATTTTTTCCGCACCGCACGACGGGTGTGTGTCAGCATACCTGACAAGTAAGCGGTGCAGATCTAAGGCATCACAGGCTGAGAAAGAAACTGGCCCAAACTCTAAGCACACCTGACTCGGAAGAGCAGAGTCGTGTCACACAACGATCAAAGCAAAGTAGCAGCACCGTGATCACTATTTTTATAGCAACAATAACTGCAACTAAACAGTGTAATTGTAGTACTAAAACAGTAAGCAGAATATCGTATCCACAGAGACTGTAAAACGAAATCACTCTATCTACTTCCTAAACAGACTCTCACAGTATGCAAGTGAAACGAAATTGAAGGTGAAATATGAACTAAGATTAACTAAATTAAAACTAAAGAGCATATAAATAACGATTACTTAACTCAAATATAATGAAAACTCTGCCCTAGGGATGTACTTTCACTAATCAACTACATGCATTTAACCTATTGATTCAATTACCAATTTTAATCCAACCCGGATGAAAGATCACTATATTATTCACAAGCGTCTCTAACGACCACCTATGAACGTAGATTAATAAATCCCTTTTCGCATTCAAGACTCCAAGGAATAAATTAACTCCAAATAGCACATAAAGAATAGCTTCCTATAGCTTCACCTATCGCATTCAAGACTCAAGGCTAACACTATATCATGCATTCCTGAATCGGCTGAACAATTATCGCATTCAAGACTCAAACTGAACAGCTAGACATGTAAATCATTGATCAGATAATTCACAAGAGACAGGCACCAGGAATCATGAATCACAAGTTGGAAGGCAAATTGATATCAATAAATCAAAAACACATAATCAATCAGCTATATACAAACCCTAGGTTCAGATTAAAAGACTAGCCAGACATAATAAAATCAAACATAAACATAATTAAATTGAACGCAATTGTAAAAACAAATTGTATAAAAACCGAATTAAAACGATTGTAGCGGCTTGAATCTTCAATCTTGATCCAAGCCTTGAAAACTGGAAAGCTAAAAAGTTCTAAAGCTATAAAACTGAAATATGAATGTTGGGAACTGAAAAACTAAAGCTGGGAACCCTAGATAGGTCTAAAGAGGACCTATTTATAGTCTTAGGGTGAAAAACCAAGTTCTAAACCGAAAATAACTTGAAAAAATGTAAAAACGCGGAAGAAAACAAAACACGCGGTCAATTCGGCGACCCGTTCGGCGGTCGCCGAATTGATCGCCGAAAATGGCCCAAATTACACATGAAAACGGCGACCGCCGTTTTTTTCCACCATAGGCCAATTTTCAGTCAGGATTTTCGGCGACCTGGCCGGCGATCGCCGTCTTGGTCGCCGAATTCACCCTTTAAAACTCCAAAATTCGGCGGTCAACGCCCTTTGACCGCCGAGTTACTCCTTTTCCGTCCCGACTCCAGAATCTTCATCTTTTCTTGATTTTTGGGCTCGATTCTCTCAAAACTCTTCTCTTCAACATGTTCCTTACACTCCATGCTCCAATATCACTCAATTCTGCATCCAAACAGTCAAAACTACACCCAACCGTGAAATCTCGAAATAATAGTAAATGAACTCCAAACAATAATGAAACGGCTGTAAAATCGACTTAAACTACAGAATATAAACCATAAAAACCATGCAAAATGAGTGTTTATCACACCGATACAAGTCGGCACAGACTAGACTAGAGGAAACCTGATTCCAAGCACAACTACGAAAATTCAAAGCTCTCTTTTCGTAGACTAGGGGGGAGTAGCTGATGAGGAGTGAGGATCCCATCAGTCATCCTATCCTAAGCAAAGACAGCGGCGTCGACTTAGGGCCTTGAACATACGCGACTTAAGAAGCATGGATACACCACACGATCGTCGAAATAATATAGCGGCGCCGGCTAATGTCGGCGCAGATTAAGAAAGAAGCTGGTTTAAACTCCAGGCCCACTTGGCTCGAAAGAAGCAAGGTCATATCATACAAAATAAAGATAGCGGCGCTGACGAATGTCTGCGCAGACTAGAGAAGACAGTGCAGCATTAAAGCAACATCCGGAGAAGACCCAGGGAAAGAAATAAGCCCGGAAAATTCAGCGCAGAAAAGGAATGGAAACAACCAACAGTGAAAGCTTGGAAAGAGCACGTGTTCAACGAAAAGCTGCAAAGTAGTTAGAGAGTTTGTTAGAGGAAAGAGAATCGTTCACGTACGCCGCATGTGGAGTACGTAAACGACGTGTAAAGACCCTTATACCCTTCGCCCTAATGTAATCCTATAAATATACCTTGTAACTCATTATATAGAACACGCAATTTTACTCTAAGAATTCTCATCTGCAAGTTTTCAAGCAAGCTCCCTTTCATACTGCGATACAGGTTACTCCGACCTCCTTTTCTGGCTTGTTTAGATAGGTTTGAATGTTAGGCTTCACCAGCTATCACCCAAGATACAGAGTACTCAAGTTACTATATAACTCTCACTCATAGTAAATCAAAGTGATACACGAATTAACATATATATTCGAAATCTTATTAGTATTAAGATTTTATTAAGTCACCGAGATCTTGATTCTTCACTTAAGTCAGATAGAATAATACATCTCACTGTGGTCCTATCAATACGTTATGATGTACCAGTATAGACAAGTAGTCAAGACAAACTACTTCCATCTATACCGTAGCCGAAACCGATGACTCGTCCTAAAGTCATCTCGGCTGTGATCATATTATATCTCTTAAGGTTAATCCAATTATATGGTCTTCTGTGATCTACAACATACTATATAGTCTACTTGTACAGAGATAGAGAACATACATATGCAATCATGAACACAATCAGATAGGAGATTGGATAGTGAACTTAGGAAACATTGTATACAAGCATAAAACGTTCTTGCTTTCAGTATACAAATCCAACACTCACGTGCTTCTATAACTAAGATCATGTATGAGAAACTTTAGTTCTGCGAGGTACCTGAATCATCACTATTTAGTGGGTTTCCCATGTTGTAATATAGCATGTATCACACTTGTTCAAGTGTTTTCCCAAAATATGCTTATCATGTGCTACAAAAATTCTTAAGCACAAATATTAGTAACATAGGAGAGCCCTTAAAGGCAGGGCCGTAAATCATAAATCATGTGGGTAATGAACCCACAATAGTTAAAGGTCCACTTACATGCAGCATGCGGTTCAACTATCAAAGCAATTAATGAGCAGTTCCATATCATTTATTAATATATGCATTTGATCATGTTCACATGTCTTGAAAAGAAATAAATAATGCTAAATTTCGACAAGCAATAATCATTACCCTTATTTATTGAGGTTGCACTTATAGAGCACTTAGTTCGTCTTCTGCTTTATCGAGAAGTATGAGCAATTGTAAATCAACATAATCATCTTCTGCTTTATCGAGAATCCAATCTAATTAACTTCTACTTCGCAAATTCCTCCCAACGAAACCCAAGAATCCCAAATCCCTCCAGTAATTCACCACAACTAAACCAAATTATATAAACAAGCGTGCATGTTTGGCACAATGCCCCCTAGTTTCAGAGTCAAGAAAGGCCAGCCATACCTGGTAATAATAGATGTGGACTCATCCCGTTGAGGATCACGTTTGGTAGCTGATCAAGCGCTGCCGACAAAGGCAGCAGCTACACGCTAGTGAGTGGTGAGACACAGATTTGTTCTTTATCATTTCCGCTGTCGTAAATAATGTCATCTTCTGATTTTGATCTTCGGAGACTATTTCACCGATTCTGGTAATGGCGCCGATAACATTGCCTGGTTAGGATTCCAATGTTGTTACCTTTCCATCCAAAAAAAGAAAAAGAAAATCAGAGCCTCAAATTGGTAGAGAAAATCACAAAAATGAATTTGAATTTGAGGAATTGAAAACAGGGGCAGAGCGGCGGCCGAGTTGGTGGATTTCTCCCTTTCCGAATGAGTAATATACGATAGATATGCGCCGCTTTTCAGAAGAAGGCGGAGATTCTTTTGGAGAGCAGTGGTGGAAACTGATTTCCGGCGGAGAATATAGAGAGACGAGCGAGGGGCTTCGCAGAGCAGGATCTGTAGACTTTGGGATTTTCACTGGTTTCTATGGAGATAGTGGTCGGGCGTTTCTTGTATGAGAATAGAGAAAGAACTTCTGAAAATTTTCTTGTATGAGCGAATTGAGAGAACTTCATCGATTTTTGGGGGAAATCGCTGGAAATTGAAGAGAAAGAAAGAGAACAGGGATGGAAGTCGTTGCACGGCGATTGAACAGGATGATAAACTTGGACCTTCAGAGATTTTTTTTTCAGTCGAACTATGAGAGATGAGGGTGGGCGTGAGGCTTAGAAAGGGCGAGGTCAACCTTGATAAAACCCTTTTCTGAAAACCAAGGCCAATGAATTTTCGCCGGAAAAGAAAGAACCTCACGTCTTAGCTCAATTTCCCACAGACGACGCCAGTTGGTGAACCATGAAATCAACGCCTAATCTAAAAAGCAATAATTGAGACAGGATTTACGTGGTTCGGTCGTTAAGAGCTACGTCCACGGGAGATCTTTGAGTTCTTCCACTATTTCGAGATAATTACATTTTACAAGTGTGTTGCTCCCAAATAAACCATGCCCTTAATGCTAATGCTAACCTTCTATTTATAGATGTGAGAGTGAGCCCTAAAGGCCTTAAGCCCATGAACTCTAATAATTAGATTTAGGCCCTTTAATGCCTTAATACACCTTAGTCTTGATTTGACCCATCTGCGCTGTCCTTCATCGCCCGTGTTGAGTAGCTCCCTTGAGCTGCGCAGGCGAGTCTGTGTTGCCAAGTAACTTGGGTAGTCTGCGCCACCAGGTTCCTTCATCTGCGCTGCCGAGTCCCTTTATTATCTGAGGTCTTCAATTAAACCTGCGTTGCACTACTACAAAAACGCTCATAGATAACGGATAAAATCCGTTATCTATGACCCCAAAAAACCGATAAGTATAGTGGTGATATCTATGATACAGTCATACATAACGGTTTTTTTACCGTTATGTATAATAGTATAGATAACGGTACGATACTCATACATAACGGTACATAACCGTTATCTATAATAGTTATACATAACGGTTTTTCACCGTTATGTATAAGATTTTACCGTTATGTATTAGAATTTTTTTTTTTTTTTTTTAATCATAGTTAACAGTTTTTTGTACTTTTTATAACGGTTTTAACCGTTATCTTTGATAGAAATACATAACAGTTTTTTTGTATTTTTTATAGTGTTATGTATTCCAACTATAAGTAGTATATTTAATATTTTTTCTCAATTTTTATATTATTTATCTCAAAAAATAAATAAATAACTTTAAAACAACAAAATGAGAAAATCAACAATAACAATTTTATATATCATCCAAAATATTCATACATTACCATCCAAATGAACCAAGTATCAAGTATACATCATTATTGCATATTCGATTCAAAATTAAAAGTACCAACTATCTTATAGCTAAAACGAAAATCTATCATACTATGTATTCTAGCACTAAGTCCTCAAGAACTAGTTGCTCTTTCCTGAAATCCTTCTTCCTCATGAAAGTAATCTGCAATAGAGATTTAGTGAAAAATGAAGAATGACCGCTACCATCAGAATTATTAAAGTGACAAACTAAAAAAATAGGCACCAAATAGGCAATCGTCTGAGGTAGCACATTACATAACTTAAAGTGCACCTGAGCCCTTCTTTTCTCTTCCATCTCTTCCTTGAGGGCTTCGTTACTGCACCTTCCCAAGAAGTCGAACATAAGATCCGACATAATAGGCCCTAATGAGCACGGAGGTTCGAATACCCAACAGTCAGATTATTAACATTAGCCACATATGAAAATATGTAGTCACACAACTTGAACAGAGGACTGCATGCTTATAAGTTAATGAGCAATAATCCACATCAGAGATTATGCACAATAACTTAAATCCCCAAAACCACCTTATATTCAGAAATAGCACACCGGTGATAATGATGGAGTGAAATTGTTGAGCTAATTATGCGTACCTTTTCTTTTTAGTTAACATTTAGTATATCAGAAAGGAAAAAACAAAAATGCAGCATTTTTGTAATCTCCTAAATGGAAGTTGTCAAATCTCACCAGCCACTCCCTTGATGCCTCATATATTAGTAATCTCCCAAGCTCAGCCATAGCATTCTCTGAAACAGCACAATCAAGCATTTAAATAGAAAAAAAAGTAATACTAAAACAAACAACGAGACAAGACCAGGAAGCCTACATGAAAAAACCTTCACCAAATTGGCATAATCTAAAAATGCCAAGCATATTCCATCGCTAATTCAATTCAATAAACTACTAATTAACTTCGACATTAGCATTTTCTAATATAGCAAATACATCAATCCAAATTCTTTTTGCGGACAAAAATTGGACTTACTGAATATAGGACAAGGCGTCTGCTCATTCCGAAGAACTGAAATCCAATGCTTAATTAAAGGATGCGGCGGGACGAATACCTACCAATAACACGACAACTAACCTCAATCAACATCAAGCTCAATTCTCCACTAATCCTCAAATAAATAAATAAACAAAAATTCTTCGAATATTCAAATTCAATCAGCATTCTATCTCACAAACTCACCAGCATTCTACTCCCAGACACAACAGATTTCTCCGCCGTCGCTTGGCAATTCATGGTAATGGCGCGCCGTTTATGACACTCCCAGCGCAATGGCTTGAACGGCGGCATTATGGTTTAGAGAGAGAGAGAGTGGAGTGGGGTTTTCTGTTTTGTGCTTGAAATATTTCCCGATCCGACTTTGGGGAGTGCTAGTACGGCGTCGTTCGCAGAAATTCAGAGAGGAGAGGGAGGCTGAAAACCCTAGGCGTCGATTCTGGGCAGCTGGTCGACGGGAGTGGCAATCCGCAGGCAGGAGACGACCGCGTCGTCCGACGCCTTCTTCAAAATCCTGCTCGGCGGAACCCTAGCCCTGAGATCGGAAACCAATTTAGGGGAAATGATGGTGGAATCCGGCCGAGCAGACGGCCGGCGTGGCAGCGACGCTGGTCGTGGCGGCGAGTCGCGACGGCGGTGGCAGGGCGCGACCATGGTGAAGAGAGAAAGAGGCCAAGTTCGATTTAGGAAAATTTGGTGGGGGTTGTTAGGGTTTTGATATTTTATAATAAAATATTAATTTTAAAAATAAATATAAAAAATACTAATACATAACAGTATTGAGGCGCTCATATATAACGGTTAAAACAACCGTTATAAAAAGACGCTAATAGATAACAGTTGTCTTAATGGTTCGATAATACCGTTATGTATGCAACTAATAGATAACGCTCATACACAACGGATTCACTAAAACCGTTATCTATTTCCATGGACAACAGTACATAGATAACGGTTTTTTATCAAAACCGTTATCTTTTCAAAAAATGCGCTCATACATAACGGTTTTCTAAAAAAACCGTTATGTATGAAGTGTTATGTATGTGTAATTTTGTAGTAGTGTTGGTTGGCTTCGTTCAATAAGAATAATTATAACAATAATAGTAATCAAGTAAGATGTTCTTGTATTGCCAAGCACAGCGCTGATGAGTATTCTAGTCCTCATCAGTAGGTAGTTGAGCCACATCGCCCTCAGCAATCGGCGCAGGAGTAGGAAGAGGGTAGACTATTGCACCACCTTGATAGTTCCCTCTAAGGGACCGGCAAGCATCTCGACGAAGATGATCAAGAAAATGAGAACGCACCACCTGCTGCGCAGGCATAGGATCAGCACAGACATCATCAACAAACAAGCGTAGAGCCTTATCCAGCATAGGGATCCACTATCCTGGCGTTCGAGGGGCTTCAGAGTCGATGCCAAGGATCTGATCGAGCTTTTTATCGTCTACCTTCGCAACGACCGCCTCTAGATCGTACAGGTTGCGCTAATCGGGAGTAGCATCGATCCTATCCAACAAGATGCGACAAGCATCATCCACAAAGAACTGCATGCCAGGACCATGTACCAGCAATACTTCCGGGGTCCGGTAAAAAGCCTTTAGTGTGTCCTATAGAATTATGCGCAAGAATTGATGGCCTTGCGCAGAGAGAAAATATCGGACGCAATACTCCTTAATCTCGTGGATAAAGGCCTAGTTCTCCTCCTCTACTATGTCATCCTTCATCCTGGCCAGTCTGGTTATGAACTCCTCGGAGAGGGAGTGGCGCAGGGCTGCAAGATCTTCCTCCTTGCTTTTGGTCATTCTCTCAAGCTCAGTGCTGAGAGAATCCCTCTCCATCTTTATCTTTTTTGTTTCTGCCCTGGACTCGTGGAGCTCCTCTTCCAAGCTAGTGCACCTCCCCAAAGCAGCAAAGAGGTCATCTTCTTTGGCTTTCAAGGCCGTGGCCGCTCTCTTGAGATGGCGGGTAGCAGACAAATACCTCACCTTTTCCTACACAGTCAAACATCATTCAATCGAGGTCAATAATCATAAATGTGCATAAACACATAATTACAAACAGAAAAAAAATAAATAAGCAAGTTACGCACCGACTGAACGGACAAATAAAGATCATCGATAAAGCTTACGAAGTCCATAGAATCGAACTTTTCAAGATCGATGGAAGCAGTTTGGGCCTCCATCAAAGATTGGCATTCGACGCCGGTCATGTCCCGGAGAGCGTGGGGACCGGCAAACTCCAACCGAAGTGTTTCGCCTCTTATGCTGCGCTCTCCCTCGTCGCAGCGAGTGGGGCTGGTAAGGAGAACATTGAAGGAATCTTCCTCTTCAATGTCCTGCGCAACAACCTGCGCCGATTTCTTTTTCCTCTTTGCGATGGAGGAGGAGGTTTGTTGGGATTTCCTGCGTTTTCTCTCCCTTAGAGTCGCATCATCGTCAGAAGCTTCATCTATAAGATGAGGATGAGAAAGATCGGGAGTACTGGTGCGGAGCTGCCCAGGGTTGAAAGACCCTGGATCCACATGTTGGACTGCACCGACTCCAGTCTGCACAGCATCAGTCTCAGGCTTATTGAAAGAGGGAACAAAGGTAAACCCCGGAACCTTGTCGTGTTTTGCGGTTTTCCACATACCTACGCAGGATAACATGACTATAAATACAACGATTGATAACAACTCATAACAGCGCAGTCAAGAAGGAAAAATCAATCAATTTCAAACTAAATTGTTCCAACGGATGTAGCAGGATATCTGCAAAATAATCCTGCGCTGGCAAATACGGAGGGAGAAGACACTAGTTCTAAAACATCAAAAGCTTTTTCCTCATAGGCGACATTCAAAGCCAAGATCAAATGATATTCAGTATCACTTATACAGGTTTTATGTGGGAGGTGGTATGCTTAAGGCGATGCCACTCTACTTCTACTTTGCCGGCGTGAGAAGCCCAGTCACCGTGCCTTACTTGAACAAAAAAAATACTTATCGTGAAATTTTTTGTCAAGAGAATATAGACCTCCTAAGAAATTCATGTTACTACCTTGTCTTGAGGTAAAATTATAGTGGCACCCCGTCTTTTTTATTATATGGGTTTTGTGAAAGAGTTCTGCACTGTCAGGGTAGTTATTGACTGCGCAGAGAATGTAAAGTATATGGGCTTGGCGGATAGATGAGCGAGAGATTTGAAAGAAAGAAATACCAAACCGCTCGCACACCTCCACTAGAAATCGAGAAGGGGGTAATCAGAGACCGTCCTTAACCTAGGCTACCCATATAGGTATGGTGTCGGGAGACCAATGCCCCTCATCGTCAGGCATATCGCCGGTGGGTCGTTGTAGCTGACTTTTAAATTCGGATCCTTTGTGGAAACGTGGTGTCGCAGCCCGACATCTAGCCAGTGATAGCGTAGATTGGGTATCGATACGACTAATAAAATGATAGGGTAGAACAAGTGAATCTGAAAGACTCGTCCAGCGGAAGCTACTAATAATTCAAGTTAAAAATATATAAAATATCATCAAACTTAATAGAAACATTATCTGCTTTATTTATTCAAATGTATCAAGGTTCTTAGCCAACAAAAACAAAGGGAGTATAGCTAAATATATACAACGATTCATATTGCTCAGAGTAGCACAGCAAAACGTGATCAGACTATATGTATGAAGACATATAGCTGAGAGCAACAATCCTAATTAAGTTTCAAGAACATAGTCTTCGCACATCCGTATAGTAGTAAAATACGGTACTCAAAAGGGTCGTCTATGAACAACAGCCCTCCAGTGAATCCCCAATCTCTCTCCTTGCTCATCCTGCACATTTAGAAATACATGCAGGGCTGAGTATAAAATACTCAGTGGACATAAGCCGAAAATAAATAATCTCGCTCTTAGAGCTATACATTTAACTTGCCATTTATACATCACACAGGGGTTTTTCTTTAAAAGAACCTGTGTAAGCAATTGATAAATTATAAGCGTCATAAAGTAATGAAAAATAGACTGCAGTCATAAATACTTAGCATGTAGTACCACTTCTACAACTTATCATCATCATGGTACTGAGAAGTAGGCCTCCTTCTCAAGCACCGTAACCGGCCGACCTGACAGTCGGCTCACGGTCATTTCTGTCCGGCCAACCCGGTATACAGCTCACAGTTACCTCCGTGTACACAATCCCGCCTTTGGCAGGACCCGAAATCGTTTCATCCGTAGAGGGTAACATACAGGCTCGTCGTCATCAAATTTCGGCAAGTTAATTAGTTCAAACATCAATTTATCATCTTAAAACTTATAGACATCATCAAAATCATCATTTAGAAAGCCTGTAATAGAGGTATTAGAAAGTAATGCCCACCTGGAAATCTTAGCTTTGGTCCTCGTACTTCGGAGAAATCCTACTTATGCCCTTGACTCGTGTCTTCAGATATCATCGTTGGCATAGACGATCATGTAATAAAATAAACGTCAATCAGTCAAATCCTCACTAGGTTTTCTATTCTCATCTAAGTACTAGTCTTCCCTTCTCATTGTTTCCTTGTAACTAATCACTCTTATAATAATAATTCCTACTTATTCATTGATTCCATTATCAACCACATACCAAAGTTTTAAGTTAATTTGTTCATTAAGGAAAGACTTCTAAATACACAAACCCAGATAACCTTTAGCAATCACAAACTAAAGTTATGAGGTTATATCACATTCTTTAATATATACTCGATAATTCACATAATGCTTAATGACATTACTAAGTGGTTTAATATCTCAAGAGAACAAATTTGGTTAAGTAAATTAACACGGGAAAAAAAATGTTTCATCTACATATATATATCCCTTTAGCATTTTTATGAATTACTAAGGTGTATAGTTATCGCCATTAACACATGCAATTTACTAAATCAAAGGTAGGTGTACTTTGTGAAAAACCATACTTGACTTCATATACTCTGTCCCAACTTCAAGCAATAAACTGCTTTACCTCGGAACTCTCCTGGGTTTGGGACTCAGACCGTTTGAAACCTCTTGAAGTCTAGTTTCATTTAAAAAAAAGTAGGATGCGAAACTCTATGTGGTTTAGGAGATATAACCATTTTCCTACAGTCTACCATATTCGACAGTTTTGTGCAACTGAAAGTTTTGATTTTTGAAAAATAGTAGATCTTGTCAAAATAACTTGAAATTTTTTGGGTAGCTAGATCACATGTTCATCTTGTTCATATAAAACTTTGGAAACCATAAACTCACGGAAAACTATTAGAAAAGTGGCTCTTGTATCTGTTTCTTCCATACTTTCGGTAGAAAGTTGCAGTTGGAGTTTCATAATTTAAAAGGGTATCAAACGACGTCCAAAAGACTTTAAATTTTACATGAACGTTACTAACACTTATATATACTTACCATACAATTTTCAAGATTTTTGGGTATCAAAAACCCTGTCGAAATCATTCAAGTCAGTAGCTTAAATAAGCTAGCCAATTCACTTATCAACTAGTCCACCCTAAACATATAGCCAAGCATACTTTATTTCTTATCAAACCAATTCATCATAATCTTTATCAATCATCTTTAATCATCATTTTAATCCATCAACAATCATAGCTACAATCTCATAAGCTCATTTTTATACTCTAGCCCTTACTTTCTTCATGAACTTTAACTTTCCAACATCACACAACCTAACACCTTTATATACCATATCTCAAAATCAAAATCATGCTTTTCATTCAAAGACCAATAATTAACATCTTAATAGCATGCATATACTCTCCATCTTAAAGTTAGAAGACGACAAAATTGTAGAAGACTTCCAACCCTAGTAATCTTCGAAAATTACCAACTTGAATTAGGAGTTGTTTTCATGCTTTGATCCCTCATCTACATGCTCATAAAGCTTAGATATAAGTAGATTCATGTGTTTAGAAGCTTACTCTTATGATCTGTAACGAAAAGTATAGTTCCACCTTCTTGATTCCTAGCTCAAACCCAGCTTTCGTTCTATGCATATACTAGTGTTTTCAGCTAGATTTAATCGGTGGTTATGGGATACAAGTAACTTACGAAGCTTTTTACCAGCTTATCAATGGCGTTGGGTAATGACAGTCGAGAGAGGAGAGAGAGAAGAGAGAGGAGAGAGAGGAAAGGGACGTCTGTTATGGAGGATGAAAGAGAAAGGTGTTATATATATATAACCACATTTACTTAGCCATCAAGTATTGGATAATTAACACATGCTTAATTATCCACTTGCATAAAATATCTTATCCGTTAACAAAGTTTATCCATTTGCTTTGACTCATCTCTCTCTAAAGTAGGTTCCGCACCAGAGCAGAGAAATGCTCGCCAGAGGAATGCATTCACTGTCAGGGCAGAGGAATGACTTCCCCTCTGTCTGGGCAGAAGAATGACTTCCCCTCTGTCTGGGCAGAAGGGCAGAGGAATGACTTCCCCTCTGTCTGGGCAGAAGGGCAGATGAATGACTTCCCCTCTGTCTGGGCAGAAGATGTTGGATTTGTATACTGAAAGCAAGAACGTTTTATGCTTGTATACAATGTTTCCTAAGTTCACTATCTAATCTCCTATCTGATTGTGTTCATGATTGCATATGTATGTTCTTTATCTCTATATAAGTAGATTATACGGTTATACGGTGTATCACAGAAGATCGTATAATTGGAATAACCTTAAGAGATATAATATGATCACAGCCAAAATAACTCTAGGACAAGTTATTGGTTTAGGCTGCAGTATAGATGGAAGTAGTTTATCTTGACTACTTGTCTATACTGGTACGTCATTACGTATTGATAGGACCAACAGTGAGATGTATTCTTCTATCTGACATAAGTGAAGAATCAAGATCTCGGTGACTCATAAGATCTTAATACTAATAAGTATTCAGATATATATGTTAATTCGTATATCACTTTGACTTACTATGGGTGAAAGTTATATACTAACTTGAGTACTCTGTATCTTGGGTGATAGCGGTTAATATATGATATTTGATTATCTGTATTAGTACCCGTATCCGGTATAGGATAATGACATCCCCTTAAGGAGCTCAATAAGGTTTATTGCACTAAACCCTGCAGGTTGATTAAGTTCAGGCGTAATAATAAAGTTTGAGTGGTACTGCTTAAGGCTTTTTAAAGAGATTAATTAATTTAAGCTGTCAGATCTCTAATTAATTAATGGATGTTGGATATTTTAAATACGGAGATTTAATAAGTCTAAATACAAGCCCCCGACTCATCACCGGCAATAAAGGGGTAAGTCAGTATCGGTTCTCTAGTGGAATGAACTGATATTTATAAATTAATTATGGTCTGGGCTGACCATAGATAAATTAATTTATTTGAGGCCCATCTTTATTCCTTGTATCTGGTCCCTGGACTGGCCCAAAGTCTCCTAGCCCTAGAAGGAGAGAAGGAACGCCTATTACAGATTCCAAGCGTCCCACACGTATTTAATTCTATTAAATACAGCTGTCAGCTCTCAGGAAAATAGACTGATAAAAATTAGGGTTTTGAGAGCTGTGGGAGGCGCAGGAAAACGTGTGGACCATTCTCTCTTGGGACTTTCATAGATCGTTGTCCATCCAACGGTGAAAGCTGAGCGGGATACAGTTCAGAAGATCTGAGCTGGAGTCAGATTTTCGCAGGAAACCAAGTTCTGGTAGTCTCCGTAAAACGGCCATAACTTCCTCTACAGAACTCCGATTCAGACGAATCAGGCGGCCACGGAAAGCTCTCTCGAAGACGAAGAAGTCGTATTTCTGGGCGAAATACGATTTGAGGACGTTTGAGGCTTCAAACGAAGGCTTGAAGCTGACTGGTCTGTTCAGATACGAATCTGCGAATTCTTCTGAATTCTTCAGGTATTTCTGAATTCCAACGTGCAGCTGTTAAATTCATAGGAGCAGGTTAGGATTAATCGTTGTATGATAAATTAATAATAACCAAGAAACGATCATCGGGCAAAGCGGAACGTTAATTCAGTTTAATATTCCTTCAATTGGTATCAGAGCCTAGGATTATTTTCTTGGCTCTATTATTAATTTATGTACGATTAATAATGTGCGTTGTTTTTACTGCTGTTGTTCTTCGTGGTTCGTTGATTCGTGGGATACGTCGTTTGACGTTGTAATCGTTTTTCACCACGAGAAAATCCGTGGTGAGATTAGGTTTTCAAATTGTATTTGTTTTTCCGTTGTAAATCTGTAAAATTGAGAACGAGACGAGGACGACGACGAATCAACAACGATGAACGGAGTAAGGAGGAGACGCACGGGACCGGGCACGAGGGGCTGCGGGCGCCGTTGGGCAGCGCGCGCGCGGGTGCAACCACGCCGTGCGCAGCGCGCCCAGGCAGGCGCCGCGCGGCCGCTGCTGCTCTCGGTCCTGGACGTGCGCTGCAGGCGAGGCGAGGCGAGGCGAGGCGAGCTGCTGCTGTGCGGGTCGGGCGAGGAAGAAGGCTGCAGCCAGCAGGGGCTGTGCGCGCCCGGGGCCGCGCCTGCGCGCTGCGCGCCCAGCGGGCGGCGCACTGCCGCTGCTGCCGCTGCTGCTGTCCACGCCGAGGGGCCTGCTGCCGCTGCTGTCGCCGTGCACCGAGGGCTGCTGCTGCTGGTGGTGGCGCCGAGCGCTGCCGACCGGGCGGCTGCTCATGCTGGAGGCTGGTGCCGGGCTGCTGCGGCGCCGGGCTGCTGCCGAGCGTGGGGGCGGCTGCTTTGGGAGGAGGCGGCGGCAGCTAGGGTTCCAAACCCTAGCTGCGATTGTTTCTCAATCCTAGGGGGCCCAAACCCTATTTTCCAAAGACGGGCCTGTTTTGAAGTTTTGGGCCATGTTTTCGTTTTTGGGCTTTTTTTTCTGTTTTAAATGTAATAGAATAGATGTTGGGATTCCACGAATGGGTCACGAAGAATTTTAATTTTTTTTTATTGTTCTTTGCATGCCGTGGTGTTAATCCCTTATGCTCTTTACCTGCATTTGTTCGTCTCTGCTTGTTAATATGCTTTATTAACTGCGCTTAGACAAGCATGATAGTAGGTTTATCGTTTTCTTAAGCATGTTTTAGAATTCTGTAAGCATGTTTTACATGTTGCGTTCTAGATGAGCATGTTTAGGATTATGTGTTGAGCATGTTCAAACCTTTTGAATGTAAAAAGACTAAGCTGTATTAATAATTTTATAGATGATTAGAAATTATTTAGACCACCACAAACGATCTCAAGACAAAGTGATTGAGATGTGAGTAAACGTCCACACGATCGTGGCTTACTTCACATTCGATTTCACAAGTTTGTTGAGTTGAGATTTCTAAATCCATTGAAGTAGTGGGAGTTATGCGGTAAACGTCCACACGATCGTGGCTTACTCGTATAATTTTTCACAAGTACTTTGGAAAATGGAATTAAACAAGATAACTAAGAAATTAAATTGAATGCGACATGGTCCTCGTGTGTATGTCAAGATTCGAGAATTTAATTTCAAAGTTAGTTTGTGGTAATTGTTTAAAAAAAATTTATTCTTAATTTTATATAGACCTCCACATGCGGCCTCAAGACAAAGTGATTGAGGATGTGAGTAAACGTCCACACGATCGTGGCTTACTTCATATTCAATTTCACAAGTTTGTTAAGTTGAGGTTTCTATTAAAAATATTTAAATCCATTTAAGTAGTGGGAGTTATGCGGTAAACGTCCACACGATCGTGGCTTACTCGCATGATTTTCATAAGTACTTTAGAGGATGAACTTTAAATAAGATAACCGAGAGGTTAAATTGAAAGCGGTATGGTCCTCGTGAGTATGCTAATTTCGAGAATTTAACCGTCGAGGTTAAATTGTGGTCGCTGCTTAGATATCATTTCAAGTACAATGTACAACTCCCCATCGGAGTCCCTTCTTGAATATGATATGGTCTAGTTAAGGTCCAACTATTAATTTCCTTTGTCAAAAGGTTAAGTTGACATGGATGGAAATTAAACGACTAGGTAAATAGTCTGGTTGAGGGGTTCATGTGTAAACGTCCACACGATCGTGGCTTACCCGTGAGATTCCTTGGGCAGTTGGAGGTTTCATTAATGTTGTTTTATCAAAAGGTTACAATATTATTGTTACGAATTATGTGCTTTATGTTCGTTACTTTCAGATATGTCTATGTCTCTTATTGTTTATTTATTCTTGCACAAAGTCTTTTAACCGGTCCACATATATAAAATGGAAACGCAGTTTTGGATTTTTATCTTTATCACAAACTAAACACATTTTTTTGTGTTGCTTACTACTCCACGTTCTTATGGTCCGAACAATAGTCAACTGATGAGAAAAAGGAATTACATAAATGGTGGCATAAGACGAATAATGTGGCTATATGCTATATTATGATTATAATATCACAAACCTTGTAGTTCCAACATCAGGGCATGGACGATGCTATTAGCATCATGCTGAATCTCAAGAAAGTGTTCGGAGAGTCAGACTGAGCTGCTCATTTAAATTTGATGAGAGTAATCTTGTTATTTTTATGAGTGAGCACAGCTCAGTGCACGAGCATGTCATGCAATTCTTGACGGACTTGACTTGCTCAGTGGGAGTATCGACGGTGAGGCAAAAGTCGATATTATCCTGAACTCTCTTCCCAAGTCTTTTAATTAAGAACTTCCGCCTCAACGCTGTTATGAGCAAGAAAGATAATACTCTTTTTGAGTTGTTGAATGCTCTAGTTACGGCTAAGGAAGTTGTGGGAAAGAGATGTGCAAGCACTTGTTATTGCCAAAGGAGAGCCATCTTCTTCGTCGAATGACGGGAAGAAGAAGGGTCCAAGGGGCAAGAAAGACAAGGGAAATAGTGGGAGTAGTGGTGTGATAAGATTGAGTATTGAAGATTTTTTCATTCAATACTCAAGGCAAAGGGTTAAGGTACTTCACTTGCTATAGTAACTGAGACATATCAGCTCATTTTCTACTCAGTTGTGAGTAGTGGATAACGAGAGAAACTGATAATGATTGTTACACCTTGCATGGCCTTTTAAGCTGACAAGGAAGCTGAGAAGTGATGAGATGATTGTCTTCATAGGCAACGTGACTAGAGTCGCAGTTGTTGCAATTGAAGCCTTGTCTTTAAGTTCTAAAGACATAGTTTAGTTTTTGAGAGTTCCTTATCATGTTCCAAAATTTTGAATAGATGGATCTTATGTCATTTTTGATAGTGGTGTTTCTATGATAAGAAATGACAAAGTTGTCTATTCTGGTATTTTGAACATCTCTCTTCATACTATAACTTGTCTACAAAATACCTTTATATTGCATTTACATCATCGAACAAAAGAAAGAGAAAAGTTAAGGCTAATCTCTCATGAGAATCTTACACATATATTGATACCCTAGATTAGGTCACATCTATCTTAACAGGATCCAAAGGCTCGTGTCTAAATAATACATTGGATTTAATCCAGGTTGTACCATTTGGAACCTGCGAATCCTGTATAGAGGAAAAGATGGAGACCGGGTCATTCATGGCAAAGGGGATAAAGGGCCAATAATGTGTTAGGAATGATCTTTTCTGATTCATTGTCAGTGTTTGGGATTCCAACCCAGTTTTACTACACCATGTAATCCCTATATAAGATGGTGTGGTGGAGAGAAGAAATAGGTCACTCTTGGAAAAATATGTTCGATGATGAGTAATGTATCTTTGCAATTAGTCCTAAAGAATCAGAAGGTGGTTATTAGCAATGACACACGATTCTTAGAAGTGGACTATGGGAGTAATCACTAATCCAAGTCAGATAGTGTGCTTCCAAAAAAATTGAAAACATTAGACAGGCGATTCCATCACCCAAGCCAAGTGTGCAAGAGTTTTGTACCACAAGACACTGCACGCACTGTTGACACACATGTGCCACCACAGATCCATTGTAGTGGGAGGGTTGTGGGACAACCCAATCGATTTATATTCTTGGGAGAATCTTTGGATTCAGTCTCTGGTAGTGAATATAAGAGAATCGACCCAGATATCTACTTGGAATTAGTGGAAGACGAGAATGTAGATTCCTGGCACGCCTCAATGGAGCAATCCATTAAGAATATGGTTGTATACTAAGAAAATCTTGCTACCAGAATGCCGTAAAGCCATAGGTTGCAAGTGAGTATACAAGATAATGATAAGTCCGAATGAGCAAGGTCGTAGTTTTTAAAGCTAGACTGGTGGCGAAAGGTTATGCCCAGTGTGAGGGTATAGGTTATGATGATATTTTCGCCAGTGCCATGCTCAGAACATTCGGATCATTTTACCCATAGCAGTTCACTTAAACCATCGAGGTCTTGCAAATGGATGTCATATATATTACCTTGAAAAAGGTAAGGACAACCATGTGCAACAACCTGAAGTTTACGTGAGGGAGGGAGAGAAGCATCTCGTGTCAATCGCTCTCGTGTCATCGGTGATGTGGTTTATCTTGCATTTTATGTAGATAATATTCTCCTAATTGGCGACAATATGGAGCTATTGTCAAGACATAAAGTAATGGTTATCCGAACAGTCTCAGATGAAAGACTAAGGAGGTACAATATACGTCTCTGTGATCAAGGTTATAAGGGATCACTAGAAAAGGATGTTGGGCTTATCTCGAGTGTCTTACATTGATACTGTGAATGCTCGTTTTAGTATGAATACCGCCAAGAAAGGATTGCTACCTTTTATATATGGCGTTCCTTTATCTAAAGACTATGTCTTAAGATGCTTGTTGAGGTTGAGGAAATGAAGGCAGTATTCTACGTTTCCGCAGTAGATAGCTTCATGTATGGATTACTATGTACGAAATCTTATATTTGCTATGCAGTTAGCATGGTTGTAAGATATCAGTATAGTCCTAGTTAAGGACACTGAACTGTGGTAAATTATATTCTCAAGTCCATGACTAGAGAATAAGATAGTTTACCAGTTAGACAGTTTAGTTCCTTTTTGGATTATACGATTTCGGATTTCCAGGCTGACCGGAACAAAGAATAATTACCTCGAGCTATGTGTTTTCCTTGGGAGGTAAAACCTTTTGGTTTGACCACTACCTCCAGGATCTAAGGGTGGTTCCTAGTTTGCGTGAGAGCATCACCTTCGTGATACCTCAAGTGTAGTTGCAAACTCTAAGGAATCCTAGAACCACAAGGGGTCAAACACATGGAGAGTAAGTACCAAGTTATACGATTATTCGTAAATCGAGGTTATGTGCTCAAAGAATAAATTCTCACATATTGGAGAAACCTACTGATCTTTTCACAAAAGGCTTATCGCAAATGGTCATTGAAAGATGGGAATGCGATTGATGCCACCCACTTAGGAAACTTTAAGTATAAGTGGGAGAAGTGTTAGGTGATTGGTAAATAGACGCATTGTATACTAAAAGTTTGCTTTAGTATAAGTGGGAGATTGTTGGATTTGTATACTGAAAGCAAGAACGTTTTATGCTTGTATACAATGTTTCCTAAGTTCACTATCTAATCTCCTATCTGATTGTGTTCATGATTGCATATGTATGTTCTTTATCTCTATATAAGTAGATTATACGGTTATACGGTGTATCACAGAAGATCGTATAATTGGAATAACCTTAAGAGATATAATATGATCACAGCCGAAATAACTCTAGGACAAGTTATTGGTTTAGGCTGCAGTATAGATGGAAGTAGTTTGTCTTGACTACTTGTCTATACTGGTACGTCATTACGTATTGATAGGACCAACAGTGAGATGTATTCTTCTATCTGACATAAGTGAATAATCAAGATCTCGGTGACTCATAAGATCTTAATACTAATAAGTATTCAAATATATATGTTAATTCGTATATCACTTTGACTTACTATGGGTGAAAGTTATATACTAACTTGAGTACTCTGTATCTTGGGTGATAGCGGTTAATATATGATATTTGATTATCTGTATTAGTACCCGTATCCGGTATAGGATAATGACATCCCCTTAAGGAGCTCAATAAGGTTTATTGCGCTAAACCCTGCAGGTTGATTAAGTTCAGGCGTAATAATAAAGTTTGAGTGGTACTGCTTAAGGATTTTTAAAGAGATTAATTAATTTAAGCTGTCAGAGCTCTAATTAATTAATGGATGTCGGATATTTTAAATACGGAGATTTAATAAGTCTAAATACAAGCCCCCGACTCATCACCGGCAATAAAGGGGTAAGTCAGTATCGGTTCTCTAGTGGAATGAACTGATATTTATAAATTAATTATGGTCTGGGCTGACCATAGATAAATTAATTTATTTGAGGCCCATCTTTATTCCTTGTATCTGGTCCCTGGACTGGCCCAAAGTCTCCTAGCCCTAGAAGGAGAGAAGGAACGCCTATTACAGATTCCAAGCGTCCCACACGTATTTAATTCTATTAAATACAGCTGTCAGCTCTCAGGAAAATAGACTGATAAAAATTAGGGTTTTGAGAGCTGTGGGAGGCGCAGGAAAACGTGTGGAGCATTCTCTCTTGGGACTTTCATAGATCGTTGTCCATCCAACGGTGAAAGCTGAGCGGGATACA
This sequence comes from Salvia miltiorrhiza, assembly GCF_028751815.1. Lineage (NCBI taxonomy): Eukaryota > Viridiplantae > Streptophyta > Magnoliopsida > Lamiales > Lamiaceae > Salvia > Salvia miltiorrhiza. The sequence continues at coordinate 45,445 of NW_026651508.1, forward strand.
GTTCAGAAGATCTGAGCTGGAGTCAGATTTTCGCAGGAAACCAAGTTCTGGCAGTCTCCGTAAAACGGCCATAACTTCCTCTACAGAACTCCGATTCAGACGAATCAGGCGGCCACGGAAAGCTCTCTCGAAGACAAAGAAGTCCTATTTCTGGGCAAAATACGATTTGAGGACGTTTGAGGCTTCAAACGAAGGCTTGAAGCTGACTGGTCTGTTCAGATACGAATCTGCGAATTCTTCTGAATTCTTCAGGTATTTCTGAACTTCAACGTGCAGCTGTTAAATTCATAGGAGCATGTTAGGATTAATCGTTGTATGATAAATTAATAATGACCAAGAAATGATCATCGGGCAAAGCGGAACGTTAATTCAGTTTAATATTCCTTCAGAAGAATGACTTCCCCTCTGTCTGGGCAGAAGAATGACTTCCCCTCTGTCTGGGCAGAAGGGCAGAGGAATGACTTCCCCTCTGTCTGGGCAGAAGAATGACTTCCCCTCTGTCTGGGCAGAAGGGCAGATGAATGACTTCTTGGTTTGAAGCAGCGAAAACCCAACTCGGCAGAGTAGAGCAAGACTCAAGGCAGAATAGTGCAGTCAAGAGTAACTCGAAAATTCGTCAACTTTTCCATTCTCAAAGTTCATCAAACACTCTCAAACTTCAAAATATCTCCATCTAGAATAATAACTTATCTCATCAAAAGGTGTAACTCTAATGCTCAATATCTCTATTTATCACCATAACTCCATCTTATCTTAATTATAATCTTATATCTCAGTACCATAGTACTCTCTGTAGTGTCTCGACACTTCTACTACTCATAAAAGTACGGGGTGTTACATGCAGAGCTCAATCTTCAGCTCTGCTTCCAGAGTAGAGCTCGGCTACGCTAGAGCTCGGTTTCGCCAGAGCTGCTACCACTAATGAAAGAAAAGAAAATTTTAACTTCATCAATATTCAACGATCATCTCTATACATCCTTGTTTCCTCAAAGTATTTCATTCACTAGTTCTTCATTGAAAACATAATAGCTCATACTATTGGGATATCTCATCTCATCATAATATTATTTTTATATCACGGTGCTCTTAAAAATAAATCTCAAAATATTTAATGATCAGGTAAAAATGCGGGGTGTTACATCCTACCCCCCTAAAAAAAATTTCGTCCCGAAATTTACGTTATTTACCTTCGGGAAAAAGCTAGGGGTATTTCTCCTTCATCTTCTCCTCAAGTTCCCAAGTTGCTTCTTCTTGGCCATGGTGTCTCCATTGGATCTTCACCAAAGCAATTGATTTATTTCGCAACTGCTGTATTTTCCTATCTAGAATAACTTCTGGCCTCTCCTCATAGCTCAAGTCCGGTTCCAGGGATACTTCTTCTTGATGAATGACGTGTTTTGGATCAAACACGTACTTCCTTAGTTGAGATACATGAAAAACGTCGTGGACGTTTGCGAAGTGTGGTGGCAACGCAAGTCTGTAAGCAACGGGGCCTACTTTCTCTAATATATCATACGGTCCTATGTATCTCGGTTTGAGCTTTCCTTTCACACCGAATCGATGCACTCCTCGAGATGGGGAAACTTTCAGAAAAACTTTATTTCCCACATCGAAATGAATCTCTGTTCTTCTGGTATCTACGTAGGACTTTTGACGATCTTGGGCCTCCTTGATTCTCTGACGAATCTGTCGCACGGTAGAAATCATTTCTTCTACTGCTTCAGGTCCAAGTATCTTTCTTTGTCCTACTTCGTCCCAATAGAGCAGAGATCTACACTTCTTCCCATACAAGGCTTCATATGGAGCCATGTTAATAGTTGACTGGAAACTATTATTATAAGCAAACTCAAATAAGGGCAAAACTTGTTCCCATTGGGTTCCTTTGTCTAGCACAACAGTTCGGATCATATCTTCCAGAACTTGTATAGTCCTTTCAGATTGTCCGTCTGTCTGAGGATGAAAAGCTGTACTAAAATTTAATTTAGTACCCAACTCCTTCTGCATGCTTATCCAAAACCGTGAGGTAAATTTGGAATCTCTGTCGGATGTAATCGTCATCGGTACTCCATGCAGTCGTACTATTTCTCGCACATAGATCTGAGCTAGCTTGTCAGATCCATAAGTAATCGAAATAGGTATAAAATGGGCACTCTTCGTCAATCTATCAATGACTACCCAAATGGCTGTGTTTCCTCTTTTCGACTTCGGCAATCTAGTGACAAAGTCCATAGCTATGTGATCCCACTTCCACTCGGGAATCTCTAACGGGTGTAGTTTGCCATATGGTCTTTGGTGTAGTGCTTTTACTTGTTGGCATGCCAAACATCTTTCTACGAAAGCTGCTATCTCTCTCTTCATTCCTTCCCACCAAAACCTAGTTTTCAGATCTTGGTACATCTTCGTGCTTCCTGGATGTGCGGTGTAGGGGGTGTCATGAGCTTCGCTCAAAATTTCATTCTTCAACTCATCTTTATCAGGCACACACAATCTTCTTTCATATAAGATGGCATTGTCTGCCGCTTCTTGATAACCTTCTATTCTCTCAGTTCGAATCCTCATACGAAATTTTTCCATTTTCTCATCTTCTCGTTGCGCCGCGATAATCCTTGATCGGAAATCCGGTGCAATACTCAATGTGGCCAATACGACCTCTGTCGTTTGTGGTGGTAATATAACTTCTATGTTCATCCTCTCGAATTCTTTGATCAAGTCCTTTTCTTGGGTAAGGAGAAATCCCAATTCTACTTGATTACTTCTACTCAAAGCGTCAGCTACAACATTAGCCTTTCCAGGGTGATAATTGATCCCACAATCATAATCTTTTACTAGCTCGAGCCATCTTCTCTGTCGCATATTGAGTTCCTTTTGTTCGAAGAAATATTTGAGACTCTTGTGATCGGTGTATATCTCGCACCGTACTCCATAAAGATGGTGTCTCCATATCTTTAATGCGTGTACCACTGCCGCTAATTCTAAATCATGCGTCGGGTAATTCATCTCGTGTGGTCTAAGTTGTCGTGATGCATAAGCTATCACTTTTCCGTCTTGCATAAGTACACACCCTAGACCATTCTTTGACGCATCTGTGTAGACAGCGTACTCTTTATCTGCCCTTGGAACAGCTAGCACTGGAGCAGTGGTGAGTCTCTTCTTCAATTCTTGGAAACTTCGCTCACACGCGTCAGTCCACTCATACTTGACATCCTTCTTTAGCAGGTGCGTTATTGGCTTAGCAATTTTTGAAAAGCCCTCAATGAACCTTCGGTAATAACCTGCCAACCCTAGAAAACTGCGTATTTCATGCGGCGTAGTTGGTGATCTTCATTCTTGTACAGCTTGTACTTTTGTTGGATCTACCTCAATTCCCCTTGCAGAAACGATATGGCCCAGAAAATTGACTTCCTTGAGCCAAAACTCGCATTTACTAAACTTGGCATAAAGTCTCTCTGCTCGCAATTTCTCTAACACGATCCTTAGATGTTCTTCATGTTCCTGGTTACTTCTCGAGTAAATCAAGATATCATCGATAAAAACTACCACGAACTTATCTAAGAATTCGTGGAAAACCCGGTTCATGAGGTCCATGAACACAGCATGGGCATTCGTTAGTCCAAAAGGCATCACTATAAACTCATAGTGTCCATATCTTGTACGAAATGCCATTTTCGAAATATCCACTGACCGTATTTTCAATTGATGGTATCCCGATCTTAAGTCAATCTTCGAAAAAGTATTCGCTCCCTGTAGCTGGTCGAACAGGTCATCTATCCGGGGCAACGAATACTTGTTCTTCAGCGTCACCTTATTCAACTCACGATAATCGATGCATAACCTCAAGCTGCCATATTTCTTCTTGACGAAAAGAACTAGTGCTCCCCACGGGGAAACACTGGGTCGAATGAAACCCATGTCCAACAATTCCTGCAGTTGGAGCTTCAATTCCTGTAACTCTGCCGGTGCCATTCTATAAGGTTCTTTTGATATTGGTGCGGCTCCGTGCTCAAGGTCGATCGTAAACTCGAGTTGCCGATCGGGTGGTAACCCTGGCAAAGCTTCAGGAAAAACGTCTTGATATTCCCGCACAACTGACACGTCGTCTATGTTTGCTTTTGATTCCTCGTTTTGATTTAAGTATACAATGTACGCAGTTGTATCATTCCTCTCCAAAAGCTTTTTGGCTTGTAGCGCTGAGATGATTGGCGTCTTTTTCCATTTCCTCTCAATGCCAATAAAAGAGGTAGACTCTTGGCCGGGAGGTTGAAATGATATGCGTCTTTCCTTACATTGTATCATCGCGTGGTTTTCCTCTAACCAATCCATTCCCAAAATGATGTCCAAATGCCACATAGGCATTACCCTCAGGTTTCTAGCCTTAAGCTGTATTGATCCTAACTCAAATTCTAAGTTAGGACACACACGTGAAACCGTAATAGTTCTGCCTATGGGAGTGGTTACCCTTAGATGTTGTGGAGCAGGTTCTATGTTCAGTTCTAACGTATCGACACAAGTATGTGAGATAAAAGAATGTGAAGCTCCAGTATCAAACAAAATTACTATAGGCACTCCTTTCAACTTGCCTATACCTGTTAAATTTCCTTGATTCTTCTCTGGTGCTTTCTGCTCAAGTGCGAACACCCTCTGGTGATGCTGTTGATTTGCCTGCGGGGCTCGAGGTTGCCTTCTTGACTGACGTGGTCGATAGGCTGGCTGTTGTCGTTGTGGTGGAGGTAGTGGTAGAATTCCTTCTATTGCTTTGAGTTGCGGCCGAAACTGACTCGGTCGTCCTCCGCTTCCACTTTGCTGATGATTTGGACACTGGTTCGAGTAGTGCCCGACCTTTCCGTAGGTGTAACAGGTATTCTGTCCCATTTTACACTCTCCCAAGTGTAGTTTATTGCACTTCGGGCAAGGCGGTAACCCTCGCGGTCCTTGAAAAACTGCTACTGGAGCAGCTGGGCCAACATAAGGTCGTTTATCTCTGTTCTGAAACTGCGGTGGCGCATTCTGACTCTGCCACGGCTTCTTAGGACCTTGACTTCGGTCATCCCATTTTCTCTTACCCTTTTGGCCTTGTCCAGCAAAAAGATGGTTTCCCGATTGAACACTCGGGTTTAATTGTGGCATCGGGCCTTGACTCGGTCTCTCTGGCTGCATTGCCAGTTCCATGTCTAGTGCTCGGTTTAAAGCCTCAGCGTAGGTTAGCGCACTCTGACTCGCTAAAACGACTCGTATCTCTTGCTTTAATCCAGAGCAAAACAGTTCCGACATCTTTTCATCTGTATCTACTCGATATGGAGCATATCGAGCCAAATCGCAAAACTGTCGGTCATACTCGGCTACCGTCTTATTCCCTTGCTTCAGATTTATAAACTCCATCTCTTTCTTCTTTCGATAGCTTCGGGGTATGTATTTCTCGCAAAGAGCTTTTTTGAATTGCTCCCACGTAAGAGCTGTTATTTGCTCCTCGTTCATCGTTTTCTGTTTCGCTTCCCACCAGAAATCTGCGGATCCCTTAAGTTGATACGACATACACATGAGACGCTCAGCGTCGTTACATCTAAGGAATCTGAAAATTCTCTCCATACTTCGAATCCACTCCTCGGTTTCAGCGGGATCTCCTAATCCATTTAATGTTGGTGGATTTGGCCTCAAAAAGAGTTCTTCTATTCTCCTTTCTGGCTGTGGAGGGGGTGGTGGTGGCGTAGGTTCTCTTTGTTCCTCCTCTTCCTCTTCTTGATTTCTATATCTTCTTCTTGGCGGCATTCTTAAAAAGAAACATATGTCAACTCTTAAAACTAGTTCTTATATATCACCAATCTTAGGGTTGTTACTCAACATCATATTACCTCTATAACATTACATCTTTTAGTGGAAATCTCTTTTTGTATTTAACATCATAATATGAAAGCATAAAACAAAACTCTTATTTATAAAAGACCCTCGGGTCATCATCATATATATATATATGAAAATTGCCTCTTACGAGGACTTTTACAAAAAGGGATATATACAAGAAAAAGTCCCTAATACATACTATGACGCTCTATCAAAATGGTCGTCATACGTACTAGGCATCTATATATGTTAGATACTAATATACACACTATACTATGCATCTCTATCTATATACATCTATCTTCATATAAGCATCTCCATCCCATCATCATATGTAGCTACTCTCACTCAGACCCATCCAGTCCCACCGAAAGCATCTCCGGATACTCTACTTCCCGCATCATCTACTGTCATATCCTCTCTGGGCTCAATCTCCTCATCCTCACTAGGCTCGGTCTCCTCACTATCATCATCATCCTCTGTCTCATCCTCAACATCTGTGTCTACCATCGGGTAACAAACAGGTGGCTCCGGAATAGGCTCCCATACATCGACTCCATCAGCAGTGGTCCGACGCCGTAGTGGTCGGGTCTGTCCATGCCCAACTGTCATCTCTGGCGTCTCCTCGTCTGGGTCCTCATCATCACTATCAATCGGAATCGGATGAGACGGTCCCTCCTGTGCATCTCTGGATGGTGGGTATAGAATAGGATGCATATAATGCTGAAACTCAAGTGTGCCAGGCTCAGGTAGAGGAGTAACCCTCGGGTAAGGATCAAAAGGCACATACTCAGTACAAGGCATCGGAGATGGAATAGGTGGTATAACCTCTGAATGAGGCAATGATAATGGTGTTGTCGCTGGGGCCGGCTCCCAAGGAGGCATATCAGCACTGGGAAAGGTATCAATGTCAAATAATGAAATGGATCAAAGTCCATGTATGGCGATCCAGTCTGCAGAATACCCGATTCTGGAACAGCAGAATCCGGGACAATGGGCTCAAAAGCAACGGTCTCATCAGGCACGAATGGCTCCGGAATATACAGAACCTCATCAACTGGGGGTGCAGGTAAAATCGAAAAAGGATCTGTCGGAGGAGGGGGTGCATCATAAGGTGGTGGTGGGGGATCATCAAAAGCAAGGTAGCGGTGACTAATCATCGCTACAAAACCCCTAAAATCTGCACGCACTAAACGTCCAAACTCAGTCCTAACTATATACTGCGGCACTAGTGAAGCCGCCCAACCTTGCCACTCAGGTGGTAACTGTGGAATCAACCTCGTGATAGCCTCTGCTTCGTCAATCCCATATGCGGTAGTCTCCAGCCATCGGTTGTGGTAGTGGGCTAAAAATTCTCCGAGTGTATCCCCTTCTTGGGGCCTATAATCCCTGAACCATCGGCGTTTCATCTCTCTTAAATGTCGCTGCATCCTGAAATAAAATTCTAACTTCTATCACATCAAGGATAAAGAACTTACTTGATATATCTCAAACAATGACATACTCAATCTCGTTTGGTACGGTGGTGCATTGGCTATTCTAGCCTCAATATTTCTCCATTTATTCCAAAACCACTGGCTCACATCATATTCCATCACCTCAAGCAGTTCCATCCATCAAAACATTACATATCTCGTTAGTTCATCACTATCAATATTCATATTCAACATAAAACAATACAATAATAACTCTTACCTCGATAAGCCGGAGGAGATGGGGCGCTGAGGTGTTGTTTTAGACTTACTCTCAATCTTACTTTCACTTTAGCCTAAGGATTCAAGATAGGCTAAACTCATTCTCAAGGTAGGACTTATTCTCGTGAGTAAATGTGATCAAAAGATTTACTCAACTCAAGGATAGTTGAAATCAAGCATTTGGCTCAATCGTGGAGTTTTAACTCAATCGAGGAGTTTGAACTTAATCAAGAATGGAACTCAGAGCAGATGACCTGCTCTGATACCACTCTGTCGCAGCCCGACATCTAGCCAGTGATAGCGTAGATTGGGTATCGATACGACTAATAAAATGATAGGGTAGAACAAGGGAATCTGAAAGACTCGTCCAGCGGAAGCTACTAATAATTCAAGTTAAAAACATATAAAATATCATCAAACTTAATAGAAACATTATCTGCTTCATTTATTCAAATGTATCAAGGTTCTTAGCCAACAAAAACAAAGGGAGTATAGCTAAATATATACAACGATTCATATTGCTCAGAGTAGCACAATAAAACGTGATCAGACTATATGTATGAAGACATATAGCTGAGAGTAACAATCCTAATTAAGTTTCAAGAACATAGTCTTCGCACATCCGTATAGTAGTAAAATACGGTACTCAAAAGGGTCGTCTATGAACAACAGCCCTCCAGCGAATCCCCAATCTCTCTCCTTGCTCATCCTGCACATTTAGAAATACATGCAGGGCTGAGTATAAAATACTCAGTGGACATAAGCCGAAAATAAACAATCTCGCTCTTAGAGCTATACATTTAACTTGCCATTTATACATCACATAGGGGTTTTTCTTTAAAAGAACCTGTGTAAGCAATTGATAAATTATAAGCATCATAAAGTAATGAAAAATAGACTGCAATCATAAATACTTAGCATGTAGTACCACTTTTACAACTTATCATCATCATGGTACTGAGAAGTAGGCCTCCTTCTCAAGCACCGTAACCGGCCGACCTGACAGTCGGCTCACGGTCATTTCTGACCGGCCAACCCGGTATACAGCTCACAGTTACCTCCGTGTACACAATCCCGCCTTTGGCAGGACCCGAAATCGTTTCATCCGTAGAGGGTAACATACAGGCTCGTCGTCATCAAAATTCGGCAAGTTAATTAGTTCAAACATCAATTTATCATCTTAAAACTTATAGACATCATCAAAATCATCATTTAGAAAGCCTGTAATAGAGGTATTAGAAAGTAATGCCCACCTGGAAATCTTAGCTTTGGTCCTCGTACTTCGGAGAAATCCTACTTATGCCCTTGACTCGTGTCTTCAGATATCATCGTTGGCATAGACGATCATGTAATAAAATAAACGTCAATCAGTCAAATCCTCACTAGGTTTTCTATTCTCATCTAAGTACTAGTCTTCCCTTCTCATTGTTTCCTTGTAACTAATCACTCTTTGTAACCAAAACACTCTTATAATAATAATTCCTAATTATTCATTGATTCCATTATCAACCACATACCAAAGTTTTAAGTTAATTTGTTCATTAAGGAAAGACTTCTAAATACACAAACCCAGATAACCTTTAGCAATCACAAACTAAAGTTATGAGGTTATATCACATTCTTTAATATATACTCGATAATTCACATAATGCTTAATGACATTACTAAGTGGTTTAATATCTCAAGAGAACAAATTTGGTTAAGTAAATTAACACGGGAAAAAAAATGTTTCATCTACATATATATATCCCTTTAGCATTTTTATGAATTACTAAGGTGTATAGTTATCACCATTAACACATGCAATTTACTAAATCAAAGGTAGGTGTACTTTGTGAAAAACCATACTTGACTTCATATACTCTGTCCCAACTTCAAGCAACAAACTGCTTTACCTCGGAACTCTCCTGGGTTTGGGACTCATACCATTTGAAACCTCTTGAAGTCTAGTTTCATTTAAAAAAAGTAGGTTGCGAAAATCTATGTGGTTTAGGAGATATAACCATTTTCCTACAGTCTACCATATTCGACAGTTTTGTGCAACTGAAAGTTTTGATTTTTGAAAAATAGTAGATCTTGTCAAAATAACTTGAAATTTTGTGGGTGGCTAGCTAACATGTTCATCTGGTTTATATAAAACTTTGGAAACCATAAACGCACGGAAAACTATTAGAAAAGTGGCTCTTGTATCTGTTTCTTCCATACTTTCGGTAGAAAGTTGCAGTTGGAGTTTCATAATTTAAAAGGGTATCAAACGACGTCCAAAAGACTTCAAATTTTTCATGAATGTTACTAACACTTATATATACTTACCATAAATTTTCAAGATTTTTGGGTATCAAAAACCCTGTCGAAATCATTCAAGTCAGTAGCTTAAATAAGCTAGCCAATTCACTTATCAACTAGTCCACCCTAAACATATAGCCAAGCATACTTTATTTCTTATCAAACCAATTCATCATAATCTTTATCAATCATCTTTAATCATCATTTTAATCCATCAACAATCATAGCTACAATCTCATAAGCTCATTTTTATACTCTAGCCCTTACTTTCTTCATGAACTTCAACTTTCCAACATCACACAACCTAACACCTTTATATACCATATCTCAAAATCAAAATCATGCTTTTCATTCAAAGACCAATAATTAACATCTTAATAGCATGCATATACTCTCCATCTTAAAGTTAGAAGACGACAAAATTGTAGAAGACTTCCAACCCTAGTAATCTTCGAAAATTACCAACTTGAATTAGGAGTTGTTTTCATGCTTTGATCCCTCATCTACATGCTCATAAAGCTTAGATATAAGTAGATTCATGTGTTTAGAAGCTTACTCTTATGATCTGTAACGAAAAGTATAGTTCCACCTTCTTGATTCCTAGCTCAAACCCAGCTTTCGTTCTATGGATATACGAGTGTTTTCAGCTAGATTTAATCGGTGGTTATGGGATACCAGTAACTTACGAAGCTTTTTACCAGCTTATCAATGGCGTTGGGTAATGACAGTCGAGAGAGGAGAGAGAGAAGAGAGAGGAGAGAGAGGAAAGGGACGTCTGTTATGGGGGATGAAAGAGAAAGGTGTTATATATATATAACCCCATTTACTTAGCCATCAAGTATTGGATAATTAACACATGCTTAATTATCCACTTGCATAAAATATCTTATCCGTTAACAAAGTTTATCCATTTGCTTTGACTCATCTCTCTTTAAAGTAGGTTCCGCACCAGAGCAGAGACATGCTCGCCAGAGGAATGCATTCACTGTCAGGGCAGAGGAATGACTTCCTCTCTGTCTGGGCAGAAGAATGACTTCCCCTCTGTCTGGGCAGAAGGGCAGAGGAATGACTTCCCCTCTGTCTGGGCAGAAGAATGACTTTCCCTCTGTCTGGGCAGAAGGACAGAGGAATGACTTCCCCTCTGTCTGGGCAGAAGAATGACTTCCCCTCTGTCTGGGCAGAAGGGCAGAGGAATGACTTCTTGGTTTGAAGCAGCGAAAACCCAACTCGGCAGAGTAGAGCAAGACTCAAGGCAAAATAGTGCAGTCAAGAGTAACTCGAAAATTCGTCAACTTTTCCACTCTCAAAGTTCATCAAACACTCTCAAACATCAAAATATCTCCATCTAGAATAATAACTTATCTCATCAAAAGGTGTAACTCTAATGCTCAATATCTCTATTTATCACCATAACTCCATCTTATCTTAATTATAATCTTATATCTCAGTACTATAGTACTCTCTGTAGTGTCTCGACACTTCTACTACTCATAAAAGTACGGGGTGTTACATGTAGAGCTCAATCTTCAGCTCTGCTTCCAGAGTAGAGCTCGGCTATGCTAGAGCTCGGTTTCGCCAGAGCTGCTACCACTAATGAAAGAAAAGAAAATTTTAACTTCATCAATATTCAACCATCATCTCTATACATCCTTATTTCCTCAAAGTATTTCATTCACTAGTTCTTCATTGAAAACATAATAGCTCATACTATTGGGATATCTCATCTCATCATAAGATTATTTTTATATCACGGTGCTCTTAAAAATAAATCTCAAAATATTTAATAATCAGGTAAAAATGCGGGGTGTTACACGTGGAGAGTTTGCCGCATCTCGGCTATCTTGGAAACGGACATAGTGAATCGAGGGAAGCCGACACATGTCATGTCGTCATCCCGGTTGATCGCTTGTTGGCGGGCTCCGACGGTGGCCATGGCCGTTCGAGTATATATATATATATATGTATTTATTTAGGAAATTGGAGAAAATAAAACAAAGGGGGAATGATCGGGGAAAAATAAGGAAAAAAAGGGAAGCCTAGTACCTGCAAACGGGGAGTAGTCGGACGGAGAAGAATAAACGGGGCGAACAACAGCAAGGGATCACGTGAGACAAGAAAAACTAAGACCATCGTACCCCTTTCCTTTGTAACGTGTATAAATACTACACTAGTCATTGTAATTGGATTATTCTCTCCAAGTTACTGAAATACAACAAACATCTTTATGTATTTGTCAATATTGTGCTCTAAGAAAACTATCTTCATCTCGTGGATTTGCAACATTCAGGTCCTCTTTCCATCTCACTATGTTACGGTTATTGTGTAGATGAAAGTAGATTTTATTAGGGTGACCCCAAGAAGATGAACAAGATTATTGATTTATGCTTAATTGTTCTAATTTTAAGGGTTTGCATGTGCATATTTTAAGTTAAATATTCTGGAAATTGGTGCGTTTTATGGTTTGTTTTATGCTTTGCAGGAGATTTATGTTTTATAGATGGAAGAGTGTAATTTTGGAAATTTTGGGTTAAGAATGGCGTTTTTAGGCACACTCTGGTGGCAGAGCTGAAGAGCTTGCGTCAGAGCTGAAAAGCCCGCGCCAGAGCCGAAAAGCCAACTGCAGAGCAGAGCAGAGAAGCTCGCCAGAGCAGAGCTGCGAGGATAGCTCTGTAGCAGAGCAGAGCTGACTTGCAGAGTCAGAGCTGAAGTCTCCAGAGATGAACTTCCCTATGCAGAGCTAAAATCTCTAGAGCAGAACAAACGAGTCAGAGCAGAGCTAAATCAGCAGAGCTGACTTACGCGCCAGAGTAAACTCGGCAGAGCAGAGCTAATGATTGACAGAGTCAACATATATTTGCCAAAGTCAACTTATGCAGAGCTGACTTTCAGCTCTGCACTACTTGACAGATCTGAATCGCAGAGCTGAACTATGCAGAGCTGGCTTTTCAGCTCTGCACTTTTCAGAGCTCGCTACTGCCAGAGCTGACTTTTAGCTCTGCACTATGCCTTTGCAGAGCCGACTTTCCAGAGTTCGTGTATGTTGCCAGAGCTACGATTTTTTGCCATAGTTGAGGTGATTTGCATAGCACTTTGCCAGCTGGACTTACCCTTGTCTACACGATTCTATTGGCTTTAGAGCCCAGTTTTGCATGGCAATTTTGATGGTGGTCAAGAGGGAGTTGAAGTCTATAAATAGGGCTTTGTTATTCATTGAAAATTAATTTTTTTGCCCTAATTTTTATCCGCCTTTGAGAATCCTTCTTCCGTTGGCAGCCAGGACTTAGGCGTTTATTGCTTTCCTAGTTTTTTTTATTTTTTATTTTTAAAAAAAAACTGGGTCAACTTACCATCACTAGGATGTCCTTGTTCTATTGCAAGTCAAACTAGATGTGTTCTAGGTTGAGTCAAATTTTGGCGCCGTTGCCGGGGAAGGTTATAGGCGTTTTAGTTATGTCGTTTTTTATTTGCTTTATTTAAATTTCCATTTTTCTTGTTTTATTTTTACTTTTCCTCCCGCCGGTGCGTTTGATCCGTTCGTTTAGTGTTGTGCATGCAGGGACGCCGTAGTCTTAAAGGCAAACTTGTGTCTCCGTTGCATAGCACGTACAACGGGATTTTCAGGAAGAACAGCTGCAAAAGAGTGTTTGCAGAGGACAGAGCAGACGATTCTGAGTCTGGCTGTGAAGGAGAAGCACGTGACAAAGCTGACTGTTCCTACTTTGACTCTGACCTACTAGAGCAGAGCGTAGACGATTCTGAGTCTGGCTCAAGCTATCACTGTTCTTCGCAGTGGTAAGATGGTTGATAATAAAGTGGACGTACCAAAGCAGACCAAGATTCCAGAGCAGACCAGAGAATCAGAGCAGATTCGCATACCAGAGTAGACCAGAATGCCAGAACTGAACAATCCAGCTCTGCAGAATCCAGCTTTGCAGACTCCAGCTCTGCAGAATCCAGCTCTGCAGACTCCAGCTCTACAGAATCCAGCTTTGCAGACTTCAGCTCTGCAGACTTCAGCACTGCCGAGCTCAGCCCTGACAAGCCCTTGCATAGACGAAAAGGCAAAGCAGCAGATGCAGCAGAAGGAATGAGAGAATGAGAATGAGGTTAAACTTCACAAATCTACTACGCCTTATAGACGACCGATTCCTTTTCCGAGAAGATTGAGGAATGAAAAGCTGGATAAATAGTTTTCCGACTTCTACAATATGCTGGCCAAGGTGAACGTAAACCTGCCCCTCCTTGACGTGATCAGAAAAATCCCGGTGTATGTTAAGTTTTTCAAGGAGTTGGTCTCCAACAAGCGGAAGTTCGGGGACAATGAGAAGGTTCTGGTCTCGAAAATTGCAAACTCGATCATACAGCAGCCTCTGCCACCAAAGCAACACGATCCAGGTAGCTTCGTGATTAAAATTACTTTAGGAAATGGTAAGGAAGCTACGGGAATGTTAGATTTGGGTGCTGGAATTAACTTAATGCCTTACTCTATTTTTAAACAATTAGAGTTAAGTGATTTGAAACCCACTCGCATGTGTCTACAACTCGCCGATAGGTCCGTTAGATACCCCCGTGGGATAGTAGAGGATGTTTTGGTGAATGTTGGGGGTTTGATTGTTCCCGTTGATTTTGTGGTTCTGGAGATTGGGGATGTGCACGAAAATGGTATAGAGCACACACTGCTGTTAGGAAGACCGTTTATGGCAACCACTAACACTTTGATCGATGTTAAAGATGGAACCATTAAAATGGCTGTGTTAGGGGAGTCTGTGTCCTTCTCTGTGCATGATAGTTGTACACTGCCGTCTGCAAGTTTTATCAACGAATGCTCATTTATAGATCCTATTGATGGCTTGGTCGAGATGGTATTAGTGCAGGAGCAGGAGTGTGTGGACATTTTTGCAGGATCAGCCGACATGGAGAAGGTAGCTCGAGACGCCGACGAGATGAAATGGTCTACGCTGCCTCTTGATCAACCTGTGGGGTTCAAGAGACCCGACTTAGAGCTGAAGGAACCCCCTGACAATCTCAAGCACGTGTTCTTAGAAGAAAACAAGGAGAAGCTGAGGTTCAGATCGGCAGAGCTATCTCGGGAGAAAGATGGTGTGTTTCTCAAGGACGTGTTTGACCCTAGTGCAGCCGAGCTCTACACTAAGAATGCTAAGGAGAATTTCAGAGGAGACAGTCATAGCATGAAATCCTCCTATGGGCACTTGAATACTCCGATGGTGGTGGAGTCTCAAGCTCTGCACGATCCTGACTGAGGATCAGAACTGAAGTCAGGCTGGCGATTATAAATCTAGCGCTTGGTGGGAGGCAACCCACCGTGGTTTGGTTTTTGTTTTTGTTTTTCTTGTTCTTTCTTTGTTTTTAGTTTTTATTTTGTGTTTTCCTAAGTTTAGGTTGCTTGTGCGGATACTTTGATTCTTGGGTTTTAATGTCATTGTTTTCAGCGCTGCATTTTCTACTCTGACTTTGCCGCCAACGCTGAAAGGTTAGCTCTGCACTGGACAGACCTGAATTTCTACTCTGAAGGAGGCCAGCGCTGCACGTCTACTCTGACTCTGCCATGCAGAGTCAGAGCTGAAATTCCACTCTAAAGAAAGCCAGCACTGCACCTTTACTCTGACTCTGCCGTGCAGAGTCCAACAGACCGCAAACCTCACTTTTCACCGTCTCTCACAGAGCTTCTGCTCTTCAATGCCGATAATCAGGGACGTTTTTCTAACTCATCTTATTTCTTTTGTGCCCTGAGGACATGACATGCTTTAAGTGTGGGGGGTGTCTTATTTTGCATGCTTTAAAGTGGGCGAGATTGGTCTTTCTATAGTTTTTTCTTGGATACTTGCTAATTTTTTATGAATTTGTGGAAGAGAAGATGGTTTTCGATATGAATTTCGGGTTTGTGAATGAAGGGTGGTTGTTCTTGTTTTACTCTTGATATGTGTTTCTTGTTTGTACAAAGAATTTGAGTTTTGTTGCAACACGATTGTAAGTAAGTAAAATGTGATTTATCTGGTAGATGCTAGAAGGAGTGTTGTCATTGTGATTGCCTACGATCGTATCCTTATGTGTGAAAATGCTGTACGAATTGCCAGTTCTAAAATTGCCAGCTCTGAAACATCTGGCCAGTTCTGAAATGTGACAGCTCTGAGTCTCTGCTCCTCTAGTCTAACTATGAGCATGGGAAACCACGTGAAAGACTTTGGATTACATCCAAATGGTTTTTATTTCATGAATTATGGCTCAACTGTCCAAAACTTAAGCACACAAAGTGTGAAATAATGGTGATATTGATTATAAAGGAGATCACATTAGGGAATTCACTTCTAGCGGAGAATTGGGTCTGATCGAATTACTTGCATTACTGTTTTGTTGCTTCTTAAACTTTGAGTTAGTTGCATGATCGAGAGATGTGTGTTGATTGTAAAATTTGGAATTGACTTTGTTGAATGTTTGGATGGAAAGAAGCATCGTTGAAACCAATTTCTTCCTAGGATTCATATTGATTTTGCTTGAGGACAAGCAATTATGTTTTTTTAGTGTAGTTGTTGATCCTAGATATAAGTTTGAGTTTCTTAAATTCTTACTTGTTGAAGTGTATGGAAATGATGTTGGGGAAGCAATTGCAAAGAGTGTGCAAGATGAAGTTTATGAATTATTAGATGCTTACAAGTCTTTGCATATTAATCCAACTTCAACTCCTACAATTACACAAGAGAAAGATCAAGCTTCAAACTAACAAGCCTTAGAAACTACTAGTTCATCTCATTGTCTATTGGTTGACAAGTTCAAGAAACAAAAGCGTGCTATAGATAATGATTTGTCTAACGATTTGGTTCTTTACCTAGCCGAGAAAGAAAGAGGGGTTGATGATTCAAAGGGCTTCAACATGTTAGCTTGGTGGAAGGTTAACCAACATAGGTTGCCTATTCTTGCTCGTCTTGCTCGAGATATCCTTTTCGTGCCCATTTCAACGGTTGTATCCGAGTTAGCTTTTAGCACCGGGGGAAGGGTTCTTGATCCATTTAGGAGTTCACTAAGTAATAGGATTGTTGAAAGCATCATTTGTACTCAAGATTGGTTGAGACACTACAAGAAAAATGCTAATAGACAACATGCGAAGCGTGTCATTTATTTAAAAATCGCATGTCATGTATGTGGGTGTAGTCTATTTGAGGGCGCTAATAGACAACATGCGGCATGAGCGTTGTCTATCAGCTAATAGAAAACATGCGCATGCATGTCGTCTATTAGCTGATAGACGACGCGTAATAGACGATGTGCATGCGCATGTTGTCTATTAGCTGATAGACAACGAGCATGCGCATGTTGTCTATTAGCTGATAGACAACGCGCATGCGTCCGTCGTCTATTCTTTGAATTTTTTAATTTTTTATTTTAATTTTGCAATTATACTTAAATTTTCTATTTTTCAAATAAATATTTTATGAAATCTAAAAATTCATAATAAATAATTTAAAATATATACACAAATAATAAAAGGGACATTCATTAGTTTCAAAGTTAATTATCATCCTACATTGAAAAAGTATCCATCATACAAACATCGTACCTCAAATCCAAAAAAAATATTGTTGATCATAATACATGTGAGTAAAAAATGAGGTTACTTGAGTGTCAAAGTTACACCATCAGCATGATCAAAATATGAATGTATTAGTTTATAAACTTTAGATCTAAAAAATATTAAAGAATTAACTTTGTATCAAACTTACCATCATCAATCATCAATCGAACTTAGAAACTCTGCCCACTCTATCCTCATTTCATCAATCTATTTTTTGGCTATTCACATGGAAACGATAGGCAAATCCAAAACCAAAGTAAATAAACAATAGAGATAGATGAAAATAATGCACATCTGCCTAAATCAATAACTCAACTGCCAACATTTTGTGTTTGGAACTACACAGCTAGTGAGATCACAGTCACAATAAGAAGCAGCAGCAAACATGCATCCAACAACAAATCACAATCTAACTTAAACACAATAGCAAGAGACAGCTTCATACCAAACACTGCGTTTAACCATGTTTAACTACTAAGCCTATCACTAACAGAAAGATTCTCCTATCAACTTCACCAAAAAAATTAGCATGGTTTCGCATATATATCACAATGAAGCCAAACAAAATGAATAGCAGCAGCAAAGTGGAATGGAGTGCTTTCTACTTCTGCACTTCCAAAACATGACTACTATAGTATGAAGAGAAAAAAGCCACAATCATAATTACATACATTTGAAGGAATTGATCACACAGAAATACAAGGAAATAAAAGGTACAAGTATACGAATCATACCACAGAAACAGAGGCAACCATGTCATACAACATGATGCCTGCATCTGCAAGAGCAAGACTGGGACACGACGTGATTACTGGAAGATCACCTGAGACAAACAATATACGGTTCTTCTAAGCATTGCAAGCATTATTCCAAAAATGTCTTAACAGTAACTACCATCGGATAGTCTAGAAATCACGAAACATAATTCAACATTTCAAAAGAGACAGAGAATTAAGATGAAATGTTAATCGAGCATCTTAATTAACTAAAATAATATTGTTTGAGAAGAAGAATATTTTGATCTCTGATTCCTTATAGTTCATGAATGAATAACAAAAGAGTTTGCCCAAAAGTAGCTTAAAGCTAATACTTACTTCCTCCAGATTCCAATACCAAAGCAAAGACATCAACAGTCGTCTTAGGGAAAGATTTCAGTATAATGGCACCCTCCAGAGCTTTGTGGAGCATTGACGAAAGATCCTTAGTTTCTTGAGTCTGGATGGCAAGCAGCAAAAGTTTCAGATACATAGAGAACTAGTTGAGTATGGAGAGGAAGCGAGTACAAAAAGAACACCATCACAGAAAAAAGAAGATGGTTAACCTGACCACGAGCAGGAGAAGCAAAAGTTGTATAACTGACGTTACAATTCAACCGCCCATCATTACTATACATCATAGCTTTCTAGAAAGTCAAAGCAACCTGATTTATGCTTAATTGTTCTAATTTTAGGGGTTTGCATGTGCATATTTTAAGTTAAATCTTCTGGAAATTGGTGCGTTATATGGTCTATTTTATGCTTTGCAGGAGATTTAGGTTTTCGAGATGAAGAGTGCAAATTTTGGAGAGTTTGGGCTAAGAATCGTGTTTTTGTGCATACTCTGGCATGTAAGAGAAGCAAAGCCCCGCTTGCCATAGCAGCGAAATGGGAAGCCAGAGAAATGCCCCAGCGCCAGAGGAATCGAAGCGAGCGAGGAAGCGCCAGAGGAATCGAAGCGAGCGAGGAAGCGCCAGAGGAATCGAAGCGAGTGAGGAAGCGCCAGAGGAATCGAAGCGAGCGAGAAAGCGTCAGAGGAATCGAAGCGAGCGCGGAAGCGCCAGAGAAATCACTTCGCTGCTGGAATCATAAGTGCAGATGAATCAAACGACAGAGAAATCACCATTTCTCTGGAGTCAGAGAAATCACCATTTCTCTGGAGTCAGCGAAATCAAGAAGCCAGTGTAGCCAAGTAATCACCAGAGGAGTCAAAAGTCAGAGCAGAGGGGATAGAAGTCCATTACAGCGGAATCGAGAAGCCAGAGAAATCACCATTCCTCTGGCGAAAGCCAGAGCGGAAGCCATTCCGCTGGTGATAGCCAGAGCGGAAGCCATTCCGCTGGCAAGAGCCGCGATTTCCGCTAGGGTGGAGATGACTTGTAGAGCGTGTCACAGCTGGACTTACCTTCTTTTGCACGATTCTATTGCCTTTAGAGTTCTACTTTGCATGGCAACTTCCATGGTGATCCAGAAGGATTTGAAGTCTATAAATAGGGCCATACTTTTCATTGTAAAACATCAATCCCTTGCCCTAGTTTTAGACGCCATCTTAGAGATCTGTTGGCATCCGAAGCTTAGGAATTTAATAGCTTTCATAGTTTCAAGTTTTTATTGTTCTAAGTTAGATTTCAATTTAGTTTTTAGTTTAGTTTCTTGGATTGTGATTGAGTGACACAATTACACGTTTAAGACATTTATGGTATTTCGTATTTCAATTCAAGTTATTTTCGTTTAATCATGTTTACGTTTTTCGTTCATGTTTATGCTTCCTTTTTAATTATGCAATTTAAATTATGCACTTTAGTTTATGCCTAGATTAGAAGTCTTTAAATTTACAAGTATTTAATTTCTTAAGTAGGTTTAATTTAAGTTCTTTAAAATCTTGCCTAGGGTTTAATAGTTCAATTCGCCTAGTTTAATTTTAAGTTCGGTTCTTAATTAAGTTTTTAATTCCAAGTTTTAGTTTAATAATCAATCTTTTTACTGCTTTCTTTACTGTTTTTCCTGCGATACAATTAGAAGCCCTTTAAGACTTTCCTTGAGAGATGACACTGGGTCAACTTACCATCACTAGGATGTCCTTGTTCTATTGCAAGTCAAACTAGAGGTGTTCTAGGTTGAGTCAAATTTTGGTGCTGTTGCCGGGGAAACTTTTAGGCGTTTTAGTCGTGTCGTTTTTTTACTAGCTTTATTTAAATTTCTGTTATTTTCATTTTTATCTGTTTCTTCCACCCGGTGCGTTTAATCTGTGTGTTAAGTGTTGTTTATGCAGGGACGCCGTAGTCTAAAAAGAAAACTAACTTCCCCGCTGGATAACACTCGAACACATACCAGAGCAGACGTGTTATACTCTGACTCTGATTCTAAAGCGCACTCTGAAGCCGCAAGCTCTGAATCTGCCGATACAGAGCAGAATACATACGAGGAGAAAGAAGTCATGGCGCAGAATATAGAATACACACTACTACAAAAAAGCTAATAGACAATGGGCATTGCTTATTGTCATATGGAGAAATTGTCTGTTGTTGTAGGTGGTAGTGTCGTAGGCGATTGAAAAAAGATGCTCAAAGACCACAGACAATGCCTGTTGTCTTAAATAGTTATGACAACATGCATTGTCTGTCATCTTTGAGAGCATAGAGTCCGGTGTCATTTATTTATTACCACATTAGTTTTCCGCCAGTGTCGTAGGTCCAAAAAAACCATGCTCTATTCTATAATAATTAAAATCGATTAAATTTTATTTTTATATAAAATAAATTCTAAAATTTAATATTTATTCAAAAACATGGTAGTATAATATTCATTGCAATACAATAATTTCTTAAAATTTCCATTCATTACAACTCAAGTTCAACCCAATCAAATCAATATTCATTACAAAATAAGAACAATCCTAATGTACTAATGACTTTGACTCGACTGTGTTTGATCCCCTTCGACTTACAGAGGCCCGTGGAGTAAGAAGATTACAATCTATATCATGATTGGATATTTTCGACGTAAACAATTTTAGGACTTGGGACTTGGGGGATGGCTTTGTATTGGAGTTGATCCACCCATCTAACGAGGGAATCAGCCACCTGTTGATTTAAGGCCTTCCTTCCACACAATGTTTTTGAGTGCTTTTATACGAGCATCAACCTGTTACAAGGCATTTGAAAAAAATTGAAATTCAAGAACCATTTATAAAAGCACATAATAAAAAGAGAAAAATGAAATAAGATGTTCATTTTAAGAGATGCAATGCAAGGAAAACCTCTCCATCACAAAGCTCCTTTTAGCGGGCCAAACACTCTTTCTATATATACTGACTCATCGATGTTCAAAGCTACTATTCTTGCCTTTCTTATCACAAGGCCTTAATACACAATCCATAACCAGTTCCGAGAAAATGCTCTTACATTCCTCGAGGATGCTAGTTTCATTATCGCTATATCAAATGTGTAACAACAATCACCAAAAGTTAATTGAATTCCTTGAAAAATAACAAAACAAATTGGAGAACACCAATCACAACCGAATTATGCAAGAAAAGGTTTATTGATTAGTTTATTATGATAAACTAATCAGCACCATAATATATATATATATATATTGATTTAACTAATGTATAGCAACTCAAAATTAGACTCTCAAGTTTTCCAACTAAAGACAAACCTGCACCAAAATGCATACAATATTCTAAGATTTCCAACTAAAGAGATCTAATGACAATATTCCCATTCGAAGACTTTCAGTAAGCCCATATCTAGTTATAATTTAGTGATAAAGTAACAAGCTACATGACCACTAAAATATTTGAACATACCAGTGGACAATAGTACTAACAGAATCTCTATTAACTTCTTAAAAATTGACAAAATTAAGGATACATATGAAACACAATAAAAGACTTCAGCAAATTTAGAAATAATGAATACACGCAAGAACACCATCAAGACAAATTAATCGATAGTTATTAGATAATAGAAAGTAATACACACTAGGTAGAATTTTCGCAGATTGCTAAAGAGAACTAACATTTCATCACTTGAATTGAACCAAGAACATCATAATCTAAACTTAGTTTGTTCTTTCAAACAACTCATGAAACAGTTTCCAGGCATATATCCAATCAAAAACAAGGTAGAGAACTCACCTTATAAGCGACAGCGGAAACAGTACGTGGGACACATCGGCAATGGCAGCTGCGGCAGAGCGCGATGACAGCAGCTCGGCACGGTGAAGGCTGCTCGGGCACGGTGGCGTAGCACAAATCTGGGCGAGGGCACTGTTGAAACTATGCAAGAGATGGTGAGGGAAAAACAGAGATCAAAATAGAAAAAAAAATCAAAATCCCTTACCTCTTCCAGCGATTGGCAGGCACTAGTCCGCCGGCGGTGAGCTTTAACAGTGGCCTCGAGAGGGTGTGGCAGGGGAGTAAGGCAATGAGAGGGTGAGTTACAGGCGGGAGAGAGATTCAGGGCTCAACGAGAGACGCAGCGGAGCGGACCGGCGGTAGTGCAAGAAGGTGATGTACTGGTCCGCCGGCGACGAATTCAGTTTTTGAGAGTTTGAGAGAAAATTAAGGACGTGATAGAATTTCTGATAGTTTTTTTAGGGCTTTTATTAATTTTAAAATGTTATTCTCTAAAAAATTGGATGAGTGACGGAAATAATACACTTTGATAATTTTTTTTAAAAGCAACTTTTAATTATTCTTTTAACTTTTAAATAACATCACACTTACAACTATAGATTATTAGGTTCGGTGTTATAGATTACTTTTAACTTCTCATCTAAAACAACAGACATATAAGTCTAGTGTCTATAAGCATATTTTTATGCTAAAAGACCACATACAAACATAAGACCACAGACAAAACACATATGACCACAGACTTTAACAAAAACCAATGTCGTATGCGTAGTGTTATATACAAGTTTTGTTGTAGTGACATGGGAGATTTCACCAGGCCGGTGATCGGAGATACCAACACGTCGGCATTCGTGCTCCCCACTGCTGTGAGAAACTACAATCTCAAACCCAACGACTCGAATTTGCTGCCGGTGTTCCACGGGATGCCAAGCGAGGATGCTCTTCAATTCATCCGAGATTTTTGCACACAAGTGCAAACGATTCCTCTGCTTAGCCTCACGGAGGACCAACTCAAGCTCAAGTGCTTTTCGTTGATTTATGCTTAATTTACTCTATTTTTTGAGGGTTTATACGTGCGTGTTTAAAGATAATCTTCTGGAATTTTGTGCGTTTATGGTGTATTTTATGCTTTGCAGGAGATTTAGGCTCTCGAGATGGAAGAATGCAGTTTTGGATGAATTTGGATGTTCCAGAGGAACCGACATCTCCAGAGTAGAGAAATCACCATTGCACTGGAGTCAGAGGAATCAAGTCTCCAGTGCAGAGGAATCGCCAGAGAAATCACTTCGCTAGAGAAATCAACATGTCAGAGAAGTCGCTAGTCAGAGAAGTCAAGTCCTCAATTTCAGAGAAGTCACCATTCCTCTGAAGAAAGCCAGAGCGGAGGAAGGCCAGAGCTGAAGAAGACCAGAGCGGAAGACATTCCGCTGGTGACCCATTCCGCTGACGAAGTACCAGAGATATCACCCATTCCTCTGGCGAATGCCAGAGAGATCATCATTCCGCTGGCAAACCATTTCTCTGGCGAGGTCAGAGAAATCATCTAATCCTCTGGCGTGATCCGTTACTCTGGTGACATCCATTCCTCTGGCGAGAATTGTGAATTTAGCACGAGTGGGAGTATTTTCCAGAAGCGCACATCCAGCTGGAGAGTTGCCTTATTTCACACGATTCTATTACCTTTAGAATTCCACTTTGCATGGCAACTTCCATGGTGATCCGAAGGAAATCTGAAATCTATAAATAGGTTCTCTTTTGACCTATTCGAGGAGAGCACCAACCCCCCGAACCCAAGCATTCATACTTTAGTTTTTAGCTTTAGATTTTTATTGTTTTCTAGTTTTCAAGGCTTGGATCAAGATTGAAGATTCAAGCGCTACAATCGTTTTTCATTCGGTTTTTATATAATTCAGTTTTTACAATTGCATTCTATTTAATTATGTTTATTTTTTATTTAAGCATGTCTGGCTAATTTCCTTTAGCTGATTCTAGGGTTTGTAAATAGTTGATTGAATTTATGTGATTTATTTGTTAATACCTTTGTGCCTTCCAGTTTATGATTCATAATTCCTGGTGCTTAATTTCTTGTGAATTATCTGATCAATAGTTTGCATGTTTAGCTATCTGGTTTGAGACCTAGCGGAGATAACTGTTTAGCGGATTCAGGAATGTATGATATGATTTTAACTTTGAGACCTAGCGGAGATAGGTGGATCATAGGGAGCTATTCTTAGGAGCTATTGGGAGTTAGTAGATTTTCTTGAGACCTAACGGAGATAGATAATTTACTAATCTACGATCGTTGCTGCTCTAGCGAGAGTGATTGATTAATTAAGTGATCTCTCATCATAACTGGATTAAATTGGTACATAGGATTAATAGATTTATTGCATAGATTTAATTAATGAATTTACTACCCTAGGATCAATTGCTTTTAATATTTGATTTTCTCCTACGTACTTTTATTTATTATTTGTGTTTTAGTTTAAGATAATTGAATCTTCTACTTTTGTCTACCTGTCTACTATTATAGTCTGTTTAGGAGATAGATAAAGTCGTTTCGTTGTGTCAATCCCTGTGGATACGATATCTGGTTACTATTTCTGTGCTACAATTACACCGTGTTAGTTGCGATATTTTGTTCTAATAATTTAGTGATCAACTTTTTGGCGCCGTTGCCGGGGATTGATTAGAAATTACTTTAATATTTCCGATAGGATTTTATAGTACTTCAGGTTTTTATTTGTTTTTATTTTTCCGTTCTAATTTGTTAAGGTGTGTTTCTGTAGGTTGCATATGAACACTAGGTCTCACGGAAATCCTCTCTTTGAGTTTGATCCTGAAATCAACGCTACTTTGCGCAATATCACCAAGCAAAAGAATCAAGCTGAGCTGGATACGATGGCCACTCCTGAACAAATCAACATTCAAATGCGAGCTCTGCAAGAGCAAGTGAAGAAGTTACTTGATGAAAAGGCGACTACAGAGGCTCAGAAGCCTCCAATTAATGAGGCATTCATTCCGCAATATATTTACCAGAAGCCACCACGAGTGAATGTTAACAACTTTAAGCTGAAAACGGGTTTGATCACAATGGTCCAACAGAGCCAATATGGTGGACAAGCGATTGAAGACCCTAATGCGCATCTGGCGCATTTCCTGAAGCTGTGTAGCACGGTAAAGATGAATGGTGTCCCTGATGACATTATCCGTCTTCGTCTTTTTCCTTTCTCACTGCGAGATAAGGCGAAGTCGTGGTATCATACGCTGCAGCTGGGAGAGAATATCGTGTGGGAGGATTTGGCTCATGCATTCCTACGCAAGTTTCATCCACCTGGCCTTACGTTGAAATTGAAGATGGACATCGTACAGTTTCAGCAGTACGATGGAGAAAAGCTAGCGAAGACATGGGAGCGGTATCAGGAGAAGCTCAGGAAATGCCCAAGCCATGGTTTTGATGAAGGCACGCTTGTGATAATGTTTTACAATGCCTGCGGGGAGCGCACAAGGATGCATATGGATATAGCTGCAGGTGGCTCCCTACTCCAGAAAAGTAGTTCTGAAGCATGGAGCATTATAGATAGTATGGCTTCTACGAGCTACCAATGGCCATCTGAGCGAGTACAATTGAAGAAGGTTGCAGCCGCGTCCAGTTCTGATCCTATGGCAGCAATGGTTACTCAACAGGCAGCGATAGCTACACAGCTGACAGAGCTGACTACAAAGATTGGTGAGTTGAATGTTGGACGTTCTGAACAAGTTGTGATAGACCCTTTAGGCATGGAAGATGTAAATTACGTGAATGGAAGAAATTATGGGAATTTCCAGCGAGGACAGCCAGGAATGTATGGCAGAGCTCCACAGTTTCAGCAGGGAGCACATCAGTTCCAGCCAGGAGCACGCCCGCATCCTAACCTTTCTTACGGAAATCCGAGCAATGCTTTGCAACCTCCACCAGGATTCTCTGTATCTAGCGGAGGAGTCATCAATGAGCCAAAGAAAGATTCAATGGAAGACATGATGAAGCAGATGCTCATGAAGATGACTGGAATGGAAACAAATGTGGGAAATAAAATTTCTAACATAGAAAATAATTTCTCAGCACTTTCCAAACATGTGCAGATGTTAGAAAATCAAGTTGGTCAGATTGCCAACCAAGTAGCTGCACAACACACACCCGGAAAGTTTCCTAGCAACACTGAGATCAATCCTAAAAATCAGTGTAATGCGATTCATCTAAGGAGCGGAACTCAATATCAAAATCATGCAGAGCAGAGGAATCACCATTCCTCTGCAGATCAGAGGAATCATGCAGATCAGAGGAATCACCATTCCTCTGCAGAACAGCGAGATCGTCCGGAGCAGCGAAATGACAAGGGGAAAGGCAAAGTAGTGGAGGACGACGATGATGACTTGGAGGAGCTTGTAGCGAAACAGACGCCTCTCCCTAAGAAGGATTCGAGCTCTTCTGCTGTTAAGGAGCCGGTTCCAACTCCTACGTTTCCTAGGCCAGAGTACAAGCCTGTAGCACCCTTCCCGAATAGCCTGGCCAAGCCGAAGATGGATCAAAACTTAGCCAAGTTCATGGAGATGTTTTCAAAGCTTCACATCAACATTCCTTTACTTGATGCTTTGAGAGATATGCCAGGCTATGCCAAGTTCCTCAAGGATGCAGTCTCCAACAAGCGGAAGTTGGGGAAATATGAGACGATCAATCTTTCCGAGGAATGCAGTGCAGTGCTACAAAGGAAACTACCATTGAAGCAAAAGGACCCTGGCAGCTTTACAATAGCTTGTGTAATTGGAGGGCAGAACTTCTCACGCGTTCTTTGTGATTTAGGGGCAAGCATCAATTTGATGCCTCTCTCTATTTTCAACCGGTTGGAGATTGGAGATATCAAGCATACCTCTATTGCATTACAGATGGCAGATCGCTCCATCACATATCCCAAGGGAGTTGTGGAGGATGTACTAGTGCAGGTAGAGCAGTTTATTTTTCCTGTGGATTTTGTAGTCTTGGACATGCCGGAGGACAAGAATACTCCATTGATTTTGGGGCGTCCATTCCTAGCTACCGATCGTGCCCTAATAGATGTATAGGATGGAGATCTCACATTTACAGTCAATGATGAAAAATTGAATCTATCTATCTATGACGCTATGAGAAAACCAGCCGAGCTGCAGCCGGATGAGTGCAACATGATGGAATCGGTGATAAATTCCCCTGCGGCTGTAGACGATCCCTTGGAGGAGTGCATCACACGGTCCTTATACCCATACTCTGAGCTTGATGATGCATGCGATGAGATTTTGGAATACATTGCTGAGTTGGAGGCTGTAGAGAAACATCCCATCGATCCTGTGCCTTACATGGATATTCACAAACCTGTTGATGGGGGAAGGAAGTCGGTGGAAAAAGAATTCCCTGCGTCAGAGGAATCAGCCAAGCCAGAGGAGTCAGCCAAGCCAGAGGAGTCAGCCAGGCCAGAGGAGTCAGCCTGGCCAGAGGAATCAGCCGGGCCAGAGGAATCACCTACGCCAGCGGAATCACCCAGAGCAGCAGCCGCACCCAAACTTGAGCTGAAACCGCTTCCTGAGCATTTGAAGTACCAATTTTTGGGTGACAATGAAACTTTTCCTGTTATTGTATCTGCCTATCTATCTACGTTGGAGTTGGAGAAGTTGATGCGAGTTTTAAGGAAATACAAGTTTGCTATAGGATGGTCGATTTCCGACATCAAAGGAATTAGTCCTTCTATTTGCATGCATCGTATTTTATTGGAGCAGGAATACAAGCCTAAGGTGCAGCCGCAGAGACGTTTGAATCCGGCTATGCAAGAAGTGGTGAGAAAAGAGGTGCTGAAGTGGTTGGATGCCGGCATTATTTATGCCATCTCTGATAGTGAGTGGGTGAGCCCGACGCAAGTTGTCTCTAAAAAGGGAGGCGTGACTGTGATTAAGGATGAGAAAGATGAGCTCATAGCAACGAGGCTGGTCACAGGATGGCGCGTGTGCATTGATTACCGAGCTTTGAATGCAGCCACACGTAAGGATCACTTTCCTTTGTCGTTTATTGATCAGATGCTTGACCGATTAGCAGGATATGAGTACTACTGCTTCTTGGATGGGTACTCAGGCTACAATCAAATAATGATAGCCTCGGAGGATCAGCATAAGACCGCGTTTACTTGTCCCTATGGCATCTTTGCTTTTAGGAGGATTTCTTTTGGTCTTTGCAATGCTCCTGCCACTTTCCAGCGCTGCATGATGGCGATTTTCCATGGGCTGATTGAAAATATCATGGAGGTATTAATGGACGATTTCTCTGTCTTTGGATCCTCCTTTGATAATTGTTTGGACAATCTTGCTCAAGTGTTGCAGCGTTGTGAGGAGACGGCACTCGTGCTCAATTGGGAGAAGTGCCACTTCATGGTTCGTGAGGGCATTGTTTTGGGGCATAGGGTCTCTGCCCAAGGATTGGAGGTGGATCGTGCTAAGATCGTGGCCATTGAAAAGTTGCCGCCTCCTACTTCTGTGAAATCAGTGCGGAGCTTTCTTGGGCATGCAGGATTTTACAGGCGCTTCATCAAAGACTTCTCCAAACTGTCCAAGCCACTTTGTACTTTACTAGAGAAGGATGTGAAGTTTATCTTCACCGACGAATGCCGCGTCTCCTTTGAGAAGTTGAAAGCCGCGCTGATCTCTACGCCAGTGTTGATTACACCGGACTGGAGTGCTCCGTTTGAATTGATGTGCGATGCTAGCGATTGGGCCGTGGGAGCTGTGTTGGGGCAAAAGAGAGATAAGTTATTCAAGGTAATTTACTATACTAGTAAAACTTTGGATTCTGCTCAGAGGAATTACACAACCACGGAGAAGGAGCTGCTAGCTGTGGTGTATGCTTTCGATAAGTTCCATTCTTATCTGATTGGAACTCACTCAATTGTCTACACTGATCATGCCGCCATCCGCTACTTATTCACAAAGAAGGACTCCAAGCCTCGCTTGATTCGATGGATCTTGTTGCTTCAAGAATTTGATATGGAAATTCGTGATCGAAAGGGGTGTGAGAATGTGGTAGCCGACCACTTGTCTCGTTTGGAGAATCCGATAGATGGGGATGATCCGAAGATGGCCATCAATGAGTCCTTCCCCGATGAGCAGATTTCGGCGATGCTATTTAAGGATCCTTGGTATGCAAAATATAGTAATTACTTGGTTATTGGAGCTCTTCCCGAGGGGTTGTCGCATTATCAAAAGAAGAAGTTCCTCCATGATGTCAAGTTTTATTATTGGGAGGATCCTTACCTATACCGAAGATGCGCCGATGGCTTTATTCGGCGATGCGTTAGACAGCATGAATGGCCAAAGATCATTGAAGAGTGCCATAGCTCACCTAGTGGAGGTCACTTTGCTGCCAACCGCACTGCCATGAAGGTAAATCATAGTGGATTCTATTGGCCTTCAATTTTCGCAGATTGCCATGCCTTCGTGAAGTCTTGTGATCGATGCCAGCGCATGGGCAACATTACCAAGTGGGATGAGATGCCACAGAACATCATTGTCGAGGTAGAACTATTTGATGTTTGGGGAATTGACTTCATGGGTCCTTTCCCTACGTCTTGTGATTTTTCCTATATTTTGCTTGCGGTGGAGTATGTGTCTCGATGGGTGGAGGCGATCCCAACTACCACCAATGATTCCAAGGTAGTCATTAAATTCCTGCAAAAGAATATCTTGACTCGGTTCGGAGCACCGAGAGCGTTGATAAGTGATGGGGGGTCGCACTTCAACAACAAATTATTAGCAAGCATGTTGGCGAAGTATGGAGTAAAGCACAAGGTGACAACTCCATATCATCCTCAAGCTAATGGACAGGCGGAATTGGCTAATCGAGAGATTAAGCAAATTTTGGAAAAAAGTGTGGGCAACAAGAAGGATTGGGCGAAGCACCTAGATGATACTCTTTGGGCGTATCGCACTGCCTACAAAACTCCTATTGGTATGTCTCCCTATCAGCTTGTTTTCGGCAAGTCATGTCATTTACCTGTTGAGATAGAGCACAAGGCATATTGGGCGACAAGGAGGATCGATTTGGAGTTCAAGGAGGCTGGCCATACAAGGCGCGATTTATTGACAGAGATAGATGAATGGAGGAATGAGGCCTATGAGAGTTCCCGCATCTACAAAGAGAGGGCCAAGAAATTCCATGATTTGAGCATCCGCACTAAAGAAATCAAGCCAGGAGATGAGGTAGTTTTATACAATTCAAAGTTACGTTTGTTTCCTGGCAAGCTACAATCAAGATGGACAGGGCCATATGTGGTGCATAAGAGCAATTGGAATGGGACGTATGAGTTGTTTGCCGCTGATGGCACTACCTTCACTGTCAATGGTCATCGTCTCAAACCATACTTCAAGTCAAATGTGGATCGTGGTCTTGAAGTTGTCAACTTCAATGACCCATGAGTTTGAGGTATCGTCGAGCTCTAGACGTTAAATTAAGCACTTGTTGGGAGGTAACCCAATTGTTTTCCTTTCTTTCTGTTTCGTTTTGTTTCTCTTTGTTTCTTTGTTTAGTTTGGGGCAGGTGTTTCTCTGCCAGTTTTCTGGAGGTCTTCATGGTCCAGAGCGGCCACTTTCCTCGCTGCACCTGTCCAGCGAAGCCTTTCTCTCCTCTGCTCAAGGCCGCAAACCCTCCTTTTCGCCACCTCTCACGATGATTCAGTTTTTCAAATGCCGAAAATCAGGGATGTTTTCTACACTCTTCTTTTTTCTTTTATGCCCTGAGGACATGGCATGCTTTAAGTGTGGGGGGTGTTTTGGAGCTTATATTTTTTTCAAAAATTAGGCCAAATTGATTTTTTTTTTCTATGCTTAGTTTTTGGTCTCGAATCTTGCTAATTTTTATGAATTTGTGGAAGAGAAGATGGTTTTCGATGTGAATTTCGGGTTTGTGAATGAATGGAGGATATTCTTGTTTTACCTTTGATATATGTTTCTTGATTGTGCAAAGAATTATGAGAGTTGTTGCAACACTTTTGTAAGTTAGTAAAACGTGATTTGTCCGGTAGATGCTAGAAGGAGTGTTGTCATTGTGATTGCCTACAATCGTATCTTATCTGTGAAAATGTTGGACGAATTGCCAACTTCAAAATTGCCAGCTCTGAAACATCTGGCCTGTTCTAAAAACGTGATAGCTCTGAGTCTCTGCTCCTCTAGTTTAACTATGAGCATGGGAAACCACGTGAAAAGACTTTGGATTACATCCAAATGGTTTTATTTCATGAATTATGGCTTAACTGTCGAAAATTCTAAGCACACAAAGTGTGAAAAATTGATGATATTGATTATAAAGGCGATCACATTAGGGAATTCACTTCTAGCGGAGAATTGGCTCTGATCGAATTACTTGCATTACTCTTTTGTTGCTTCTTAAACTTTGACTTACTTGCATGATCGAGAGATGTGTATTGACTGTAAAGTTTTGAATTGACTTTGTGAATGTTTGATTGGAAATTTACATTGTTGAAATCAATTTCTTCCTAGGATTCATATAGATTTTGCTTGAGGACAAACAAAAGGCTAAGTGTGGGGGAGTTGATTTATGCTTAATTTACTCTATTTTTGAGGGTTTATACGTGCGTGTTTAAAGATAATCTTCTGGAATTTGGTGCGTTTATGGTGTATTTTATGCTTTGCAAGAGATTTAGGCTCTCGAGATGGAAGAATGCAGTTTTGGATGAATTTGGATGTTCCAGAGGAACCGACATCTCCAGAGTAGAGAAATCACCATTGCACTGGAGTCAGAGGAATCAAGTCTCCAGTGCAGAGGAATCGCCAGAGAAATCACTTCGCTAGAGAAATCAACATGTCAGAGAAGTCGCTAGTCAGAGAAGTCAAGTCCTCAATTTCAGAGAAGTCACCATTCCTCTGAAGAAAGCCAGAGCGGAGGAAGGCCAGAGCTGAAGAAGACCAGAGCGGAAGACATTCCGCTGGTGACCCATTCCGCTGACGAAGTACCAGAGATATCACCCATTCCTCTGGCGAATGCCAGAGAGATCATCATTCCGCTGGCAAACCATTTCTCTGGCGAGGTCAGAGAAATCATCTAATCCTCTGGCGTGATCCGTTACTCTGGTGACATCCATTCCTCTGGCGAGAATTGCGAATTTAGCACGAGTGGGAGTATTTTCCAGAAGCGCACATCCAGCTGGAGAGTTGCCTTATTTCACACGATTCTATTACCTTTAGAATTCCACTTTGCATGGCAACTTCCATGGTGATCCGAAGGAAATCTGAAATCTATAAATAGGTTCTCTTTTGACCTATTCGAGGAGAGCACCAACCCCCCGAACCCAAGCATTCATACTTTAGTTTTTAGCTTTAGATTTTTATTGTTTTCTAGTTTTCAAGGCTTGGATCAAGATTGAAGATTCAAGCGCTACAATCGTTTTTCATTCGGTTTTTATATAATTCAGTTTTTACAATTGCATTCTATTTAATTATGTTTATGTTTTATTTAAGCATGTCTGGCTAGTTTCCTTTAGCTGATTCTAGGGTTTGTAAATAGTTGATTGAATTTATGTGATTTATTTGTTAATACCTTTGTGCCTTCCAGTTTATGATTCATAATTCCTGGTGCTTAATTTCTTGTGAATTATCTGATCAATAGTTTGCATGTTTAGCTATCTGGTTTGAGACCTAGCGGAGATAACTGTTTAGCGGATTCAGGAATGTATGATATGATTTTAACCTTGAGACCTAGCGGAGATAGGTGGATCATAGGGAGCTATTCTTAGGAGCTATTGGGAGTTAGTAGATTTTCTTGAGACCTAACGGAGATAGATAATTTACTAATCTACGATCGTTGCTGCTCTAGCGAGAGTGATTGATTAATTAAGTGATCTCTCATCATAACTGGATTAAATTGGTACATAGGATTAATAGATTTATTGCATAGATTTAATTAATGAATTTACTACCCTAGGATCAATTGCTTTTAATATTTGATTTTCTCCTACGTACTTTTATTTATTATTTGTGTTTTAGTTTAAGATACTTGAATCTTCTACTTTTGTCTACCTGTCTACTATTATAGTCTGTTTAGGAGATAGATAAAGTCGTTTCGTTGTGTCAATCCCTGTGGATACGATATCTGGTTACTATTTCTGTGCTACAATTACACCGTGTTAGTTGCGGTATTTTGTGCTAATAATTTAGTGATCATCCGTATGCACTTAAGGACCGAGCGAGGACGTGGATGCTAGCTCTGCCACCCAATTCTATCACTACTTGGGGAGATGCTTGTGAAAAATTTATGCAGAAATACTACCCAAGCCACAAAACACAAGAGCTGAGAACGAGGATAATGGAGTTCACCTAAGGAGCGGACGAGCCTTTGTATGAAGCTTGGGAGAGATATGAAGAACTCATCCGTCAATGCCCTCAACATCAATTCACTAATGTTATGTTGATGTAGTTCTTCTACGATGGGTTAGTGCAAACTGCCCAATTTATGGTGGATAGCACGGCAGGAGGCAACATAGCTCGGAAGACGGCAACAGAGCTAAAAGAGATTTTCAAGACTTTGGCCGAGAGCTCCCAACAAAAGTCAGTTCGTGGACGGAGAGTGGAGGCTAGTGTCGTGACAAACCAGTTTGAGCTGCAGAAGCAAGTAGCCGATCTTGTGAGACAAGTGCAGCATCTTACGATGGACAAGAAGGAAAATTCAGCTCCGGTGCAGAATCAAGCTCTGCCGATGTCAGCGCTGCCGAACCCAGCCCTGCAGTATGTTGAGCCTTGTGGTATATGCGGAGATTTCAGCCATGGAGCTAATGAATGCCATAGAATGGGAGAGTTTACCCCGGAGGGACAAGCTGAAGTCTATGCTGCACAAGGATTTCAGAGCTATAATCAAATGCAGAGCAGACCTGGATTCGTGCAAAACTACAATCAAGGGCAAGGCTATAATCAAGGACAGAGCTATAACCAAGGGCAGAGCAGACCGCAAAATTATAATCAAGGGCAGAACGTCAATAATGGATGGAGAGGTCAGCAGCCCTGCCCACCGCAACAAAATTTTCCCCAACAATATCCACCAAGGTATCAACAGCAAGGGAATTTTCAGCCTTCGCAGCAATACGCTCAGCCCCAGAAGTCATCACTTGAAGATACGTTGCAAGCTTTCATGGAGATTAGCAAGCAAAATATGGAGATGACTAAGCAGAATATGGAGTCTCAAGCATCCACAATAAAAAGACTTGAGACCACCGTAGGGCAACTGTCGGGCACCTTGAACCAATTGCAG
Source organism: Salvia miltiorrhiza (assembly GCF_028751815.1). Lineage (NCBI taxonomy): Eukaryota > Viridiplantae > Streptophyta > Magnoliopsida > Lamiales > Lamiaceae > Salvia > Salvia miltiorrhiza. Next base: position 80,054 of record NW_026651508.1, read on the forward strand.
CAGCAGCAGCAGGCCGGAAAATTTCATGGTCAACCTCTGCAAACTCACCACGCTTTAGCTATCACTGCTCTCGAAGAGCAGACTTGGATATCGGAACAAACATGGATTTTGAAGCAGACCAGGGTACCAGAGCTGACGTGGATGCCTGAACCGACTCCGGTACTAGAGCAGAAGAAGGTAGTAGCGCTGCCCAGTCTAGCCCTGCCGAGTGCCGCGCTGCCCAGTCCAGCCCTGTCGAGTGCAGCGCTGCCCAGCTCAGCACTGCCAGATCCAGTCCCGGAGAAGTCAGCCTTGCCGAATCCAACCTTGCAGACTCCAGCTATGCAAAACCCAGCTCTGCAAATTTCAGGCTTGCAAAATCCAGCTATGGAAAGTCCAGCTCTGCAGAATCCAGCTCTGCAGGAGCCAGCTATGCCAAGTCTAGCTCTGCAGCATCCGGCCCCGCAGAGTGCAGCCGTGCCAAGTGCAGCATTGCAATGGTCAGTCATGCCAAATCCAGTTCTGCAAAACTATGGCATGAGAAAGGCACCTAAGTTGATAAGGACGCCGGAGCTAAGAAGAGCACCAGAGCTGAGACGAGCGCCAGAGTTGATAAGGTGGCCAGAGCTATCTCTCCACAAGTCCACTACGCCGTATCGACCACCGAAAGTTGTTCAACGTTCCAGCCCACCTCTGCCACCACTGATTGTTGATTAAACCCAACCATTACCGAAGCAAGGAGATCCTGGCAGCTTTATTCTTAGTATTGGTTTGGGTAGAGCTGGAGAGTTCTCGGGAATGTTAGATTTAGGTGCGGCAATCAATGTAATGCCGTTTGCTATTTTTCAGAAATTGGGCAGGAAGAAAGATGAGCTTAAAAGCACGAGAACAAGACTTCAACTAGCTGATGGAGCATATTGTAGCACTCGTGGTCTTTTAAAAGATGTTGAGGTCAAGGTGAGAGGAATCACGGTGCTAGCCGATTTTGTGGTGCTTGATTCAGGGCAGGGCGTTATAGGAAAGAATGGACATCTTGTTCTACTCAGACGGCCTTTTATGGCTACTACCCAGACTCGCATTGATGTGGGATCTGGAACTGTAAGTATGGCGGGATCCGGTAGATCGGTAACGTTCTCGGTTTTCGATAAGAAGCCTGTTATTCCTACATCTTTAATGCATTTCTGTTCTTTTGTTGAGATTTCTGATCATGTGGAAGAAGTGGGAATTTTCAGCGCTAACAGTCTTCTGCCAGCTCTATCCAGCACTCCAGCTCTGATGAGCCCAGCTCTAACTACTCCGTCAACTATGACGAAGGACGCCAGCGCTGCACATCTTTTGCCTGTTCTGACGAGCCCAGCGCTGCCCATCCAGCCTACTATGATGAGCACTTGCCAGAATTATACTAAGGAGAATTTGATGAGCACTGGCGAAAACGGAATCGAGAAGCCAGAGAAATCACCATTCCTCTGGCGAAAGCCAGAGCGGAAGTCATTCCGCTGGCGAACCATTCCGCTGGCGAGAGCCAGAGCGGAAGCCATTCCGCTGGCAAGAGCCGCGATTTCCGCTAGGGTGGAGATGACTTGTAGAGCGTGTCACAGCTGGACTTACCTTCTTTTCCACGATTCTATTGCCTTTAGAGTTCTACTTTGCATGGCAACTTCCATGGTGATCCAGAAGGATTTGAAGTCTATAAATAGGGCCATACTTTTCATTGTAAAACATCAATCCCTTGCCCTAGTTTTAGGCGCCATCTTAGAGATGTGTTGGCATCCGAAGCTTATGAATTTAATTGCTTTCATAGTTTCGAGTTATTATTGTTCTAAGTTAGATTTCAATTTAGTTTTTAGTTTAGTTTCTTGGATTGTGATTAAGTGACACAATTACACGTTCAAGATATTTACGGTATTTCATATTTCAATTCAAGTTATTTTCGTTTAATCATGTTTACGTTTTTCGTTCATGTTTATGCTTCCTTTTTAATTATGAAATTTAAATTATGCACTTTAGTTTATGCCTAGATTAGAAGTCTTTAAATTTACAAGTATTTAATTTCTTAAGTAGGTTTAATTTAAGTTCTTTAAAATCTTGCCTAGGGTTTAATAGTTCAATTCGCCTAGTTTAATTTTAAGTTCGGTTTTTAATTAAGTTTTTAATTCCAAGTTTTAGTTTAATAATCAATCTTTTTACTGCTTTCTTTACTATTTTTCCTGCGATACAATTAGAAGCCCTTTAAGACTTTCCTTGAGAGATGACACTGGGTCAACTTACCATCACTAGGATGTCCTTGTTCTATTGCAAGTCAAACTAGAGGTGTTCTAGGTTGAGTCACAACCCATCTCAATTGAAGAAGATTTGGAGGGCATTCGAAAACATGAAAAATGTATGTTTTATTTGTCAATTATTTATTAAGTAATTTGTTTAATATATCATTGATTGATTGTTTATTCTTTTTATTTTGTAGCTTTGATTTGTGAAGTCAATGATGATGAAATGGAGACTTGAAGATTTCAAGCAGAAGAAAGTTTGAAGGAAGAAGAATTGAAGACAAATGTTTTTTATTTGTTATGTACTTATGTTGTTATTTGTTAAACTTTAAAACTTGAATTTGTGTTTTTGTGATGTTTTAATTCCTTGAAACTTGTACTCCTGTAGACTAAGTATTGCTATGTTGTGGGGATTTTACATCTGAAATTTGTGATTTTTACATTATTTTACAGGTTTTAAAATGATTTTTTCAAAAAAAAATATATACATCGGTGCAGTAAACCAAACCAAAACCGACAGTTTTATCGGTTCGGTTTGGCACCCCCAATTGGTGCGGTGCGATTTCAACTTTAACCATCGGTTCGATTTTGAGTTTTCAATTTTTTTTTGTGGTTTTGCACCGAACCAAACCGATGCTCACCCCTATTCACGATGAAGAGGACGAAAGGAGGCGAGTCGTCGGGCCTCTGAGCGAGGGTGGAGTTTCGAAAGAAAAGGAGACGTGGGTCTGTCTCAGACCTGTGGCTGTTTCAGCCGAGGCAAGGGCGAGAGTGGACGGAGAGCTAGTCGCACGGCTTGGCCTCCGGCCGCCGAGCTCGGCTGGTGTCACGATGTGCTCGACGTGAAGCTTCGGCAATAAAGGTTCACGAAAACTCTCATCCTTCATGACGCCCACCAAGTAGTTTTCGAATTCTGATATCAGCGGCAAGGGAACTAAGTTACTAAACTTCGGTGAGCTTGCTCAAAGCTTGAAATCTCATCGGGTGACGGCGGTACTTGTTGTTCGAGTGAGTGAAGGTGCAGCGTGTGAGTTCCACCTCCAGGGAGCTGCTACTGCTGTTGTCGGCCGTTGACGGTGGCGGTGGAGTGGTGGTGTCAACAAAGGTCGAGAGGGAGAGATGAAGGGGGCAGTGGCTCGGCGGTTATCACCGCGAGCTTCTGCTGTCGCTGCGGTGCTGCTGTTGCCGGCTTCCACCGCTCTACTGCTGCTAGCTTCGGCTGGTAGCTGCTGCTGCTAGCTCTGGTTGGAGGGCAATCGAGAGGGGTGGGTGTGAGGAAAGGTGGGGTGGTGTTGCATGAGAGGAGGGGGAGGGGAGTTCCGCGTGGTGAGGAGAGAGGGATTAGCTAGCGTGAGGCTAGAGAGAGAGTGAGGGATGTGCTAAAATGATTTAGTGTGTAGGTGTGTCACCTCACTCCCTTTTATAGACATTCATACATGTATGCATCACATCACCATTTCTTTTTAACTGATACACTCCAACGTCCATTCCCTGCCTTCACTTTTTTGCGTGTTATCCACGGAATTTAATCACTCGATAGATAATACTCTCTCCGTCCCAATAAAAGTGGCCACATTTCCATTTTGGTTTGTCCCATTAAAAGTGGCTACTTTCTTAAAAAAGAAATATTTAGTATTTAATTAAGTTTAATTAATTAATTTAATTTAGTTTTTTAGGTAAATTTAAACCCTGACACACACACAAACACACACACACACACACTCAGCGCCTCCCTCAACACACCCTCTTCCTCTTCTCTCTTCTTCTCCGGTGGACGCTGCCGCCCCGCCCCGCCCTCTCATCTGCACTCTCCGGCCGACGGCGCCGCCGTCGCTGTGCCACTGCCCTCTCTCTTTCTCACTCTGCTCTTCTCCCTTGCTCAAAACGAACAACCAAGATCTACCCAGCCAGAGCTTGGAGCCGATGTCGAGGCGATTTGGAGAGGGTGAGAAGCGACGCGACGGCGCCGTCGATTTGCGCCACCATATATGTTCCGATTTTGAGGGCTGATCTTAGTGATGGTGGCTAAGGTTTTGCAGCACCTCGAACAAATCCGACCTAACTTCTTGTGATTTTAAGGCTCCGCCGCCCACCTCCATCATCTCCCCTTAATCTCCCTCTCCGTCAGCCACGACCGCCGGCTTCGTCGTGTGGTAACCGGAAATCGAGTTTTACTTTCGATTTTCTGCTTCATTTTCTATTTTTGATTTATCGTGTTTCATTTTCTGCTTTCGAGGTGTTGATTGCTGCAATTAGTCAAGTGATGATAAAGAGCAAAAAGTGTTTAATTTGGTTGGTGAAATTTGCAGTACTTGGTGAAATTTTCAGGTACAATGTTGAGCCAAATGTTTGGGGACGATGCAGCAGAAGCATCAGACGAGGGCATCAGTTTCTTAATTTTGGGGGCAGTTTCTTAATTTTGGTGGGCCATACTCAATTAAAACATAACCATCAATTTCTTAATCTCCGTCCCGAAAAGAATGTGGCCACTAATATTGGGACGGAGGGAGTATAAAAGAAATTAGTGTCTCGACTAATTTAAATATATCAATTGATCTGTGATGGTTATAATTGCTTAGTTAAAATGAGCGATTAATTTCTTGCGAGAAAATAAATTCTCCTCAGAAATTTTTCTCACTAAAATAAATAATATCTCTTCTGTTGATGCTATAAATTATGAAATTGCTTAATTAGGTCAGCGATTAAATTTCATAGGAATAATTGCTCATAGTCTCATAAAATTATTCCTATCAATCACGACACATGAATAAACTCTAAGACATAAAATTTTTCTCGTGCTATAAAATCAAAATATATATATATTAAAATCCCTATATATATGGCATACATATCTCGCAATTTATCGACCTCTGGTGATGAGGGATAAGGTCCTCATCAGCGCAGCACAGGACCCGTACTCCATATGTTACCAATATGAAATATCTACTGCCTTAATGATTATCGCACAAAATAGGAAAACTAACAGTGCAGGACAAAGAACGGAGATCCCAGCGCCCCTTTGAGAGAGCAGCGCAGTCATCCCACCCCACGAGAGAGCAGCGCAGTCATCCCACCCCACGAAGGAGCAGCGCAGTCATCCCATCCCATGAAGGAGCAGCACAGTCATCCCACCTCATGAAGGAGCAGCACAGTCATCCCACCCTAAGAGAGGGCAGCGCAGCACCAGCGCACCTTGGAGAAGGCAGCGCAGGCTTCAACACCTAGAGATGCCGGCACGGGCGAAGAGTTCCCAACTACTTTCTGAAGGAGGCAAAAGCTGCAAGGCCGTTGGAGCAAGGACAATCACCAGTGACAACGACGCCAAGGACGTACCGAGCACGTGCCATGAAGGAAAAGACAATCTTACCCTCTCCTCTTCATCTCTTATAAATAGCATGACTGCAATATTAGGAGGGACCGATCTTTTCTCCCAAGTTTTACATGTATGCTTTGATATTTGTAAAGAACTATTCCATTGAAGAGTAAAAGAAACATCCGTCCGTCTATTTCCTTCAGGTTCCGATCTACTATCAACCTTCTAGTTTAGGTGTTTGTGATTCAGTGCATCACCAACTGGCGCCGTCTGTGGGAAGTTGCTAGTTAAGGCGTGAGTTTTTGGGTGTGTTCAGGGGTTCTGTTCTTCATGATTTTTGCCCGTTATAAGTGGAGATCCAGGGTGTTTGAATATGTTGTGGGGTAAATCTTCAAACGTGTATTCCGATCTGAGTTCTTTGCGTGTTATGCATGAAAAATCTTAGGAAAAGTCATGAAAATTTTTCTTGATGCCTACTGAGTTCGTGTGATTCTTAATGTGTCTGTTATAAGTCGTAGCTTTGAGAGGTGGTGTTCGTTCCTTAGATGAGTTTTTTCTTTTTTCGTTTGTAGAGGTTCACTTAGCATTTGTACGCATATGGGAACATCTGAGTTAGGGCGTGAGTTTTAGCTGGTTTAAGAGTTCCGATTTTTCTATCTGTCTGATTCTTGCTTGCTCTCAACGTGGATCTGTGGTGAATAAACATGGTTTTATTGTGGATCCTCCAGTATATGCACAGATCTGAACCTCATTCGAAATTTTTTCTTTCTTGCATGAGAAAATCCTTGGTCGTGGATAACGTGAAATTCTTGTTGAAATTGATACATTGTGTGCGATCTGGGAGAAACCTTACATGTATACCCTGTTCACTCATTTCTATCTCTGTTTACATGTTTAGCACCTCTGTTAAGCAATGTTGGTGTGTGATTAAAGGCTGCCTAAACCTTCTTGTTGGTATCAACGCTTACTAACGCTTGTTTTCTTTGGTAATGGTCACTATGTAACTGAGCTCCTTATTGCCGTAGTCGGTTTTCTTTTACTCTGGGGATGAGATGTAGCGATACCTTTTCTGGGTTTATTTCCCAGAAGACTCGGTGTTCTTCATGAACGTCTACGAGGGAGATTTTCCTACGCAACTTTTCTCTTTAAGGAATCCGTACATTTGATCCTGAATGACTTTATGGGCCGAAGTTTGTGGACTTCTTTGAATCTTTTCAGGGTTTTTCTAGGGTTTTACGGGCCCCACCAGGGCAGTCAATAATTCTAGGGGTTACGAAAACATGGGTGCGCAGGCTGCCTGCGCAGCGATAATTATTCATATGTCCTTATGCTAACATCTATATTTCCTTCAGGTACCGACCATGGGAACCGATGACCCGTACAGGAATCTGGCTAAGGATTTTGACACAGTCGCGGGAGAGTCAGGAACTGGGAAGGCTGGGATCCCTTCGACCCAAGGGATTAACTTATCTGAACTCACACCACCAGGTTTCACCACTTTCAACAACCCAGCCTCGGGGCCTACTGGGACTACTCCGGGAACAACACAGTCTCTGATCGGCACTTCAGCACCAGGGGGTACGGTGCCTACTTCCACACAAGGGCTCCTCAATGTCACGATCACTGAGCAAATGCTAGCGATGCTCAACTATGCCACAATCCGACAACTGGCAGGGGTGCAGCCCCCTCTCGTTACCTCGACAGCATTGGGAGAAGTCGAGCCCGTAACACACAAGAAAACCACCACAGTACCAGCCCAGGACAGGGACCGCGAATTACCTAACATATCACACCCGGTCACGCAAAAGGGAATGGGGAATACCGGGGAAGGACAAGGGAAGAACAAGAGGAAGTTTGTCACTAACAGTGTCCAAATCGAGGATGTAGGCGACTCTACAAGTGGCACTACTCCACAGCGCAGTCGGGGCACCCAAAGGGAGAACACCAGACTCAAAGAGAGAGTATCATTCCTTAAAAGTCAGCTGAAGAGCCTAGAAACGGAACTGAGAGAGCATCCCCAAGAGACCGTAAGGAATGAAGTCTCCGATGAGGAAGCATATTCATTGGAGGAACAGGAGGAAGAACCTCGAAGGGAAATTCCACACAAGCGTAGGGCCATGGGCACATCAGGGGGAAGAAGGAGGAACGCACCTCACCGACAGGTGCCGAGACTAAGCAATAGTCCATTCTCAGATGAGATCTTACTGGAACCCTTACTAGTGAATTATCGCCCAATCTCTCTCGATTATGATGGAACGACTGACCCAGAGGCACACATGGCACGGTTCGAGGGCCTGGCATCGTTACAACAGTATGGAGAAGGCATAAAATGCCAAATTTTTGCCACCACCTTATCAGGAATGGCCCAGAGATGGTTCCACAACTTGAAAAGCAGCTCCATCTACTCTTATGGGGACTTATACCTCATGTTTATGCGGCAGTTTGCTAGTTCCAAGAGAATGGGAAAGACCGCTATATCTTTGATGGATGTCAAACAGGAACCACAGGAATCGCTAAGGGAGTATGTGGCCAGGTTCAACATGGCCGTGCTAGACACACCAGAGGCGGAATCACAAATCAAATGTTACGCGTTCGTTCGAGGATTATAGCAAGGTCCCCTTTTCGACGCATTACAAATAACACCGCCTAAGGAATTCGACAACATCATGGCTATATTACCAGGATATCTGCAATTGGAGGATGCTAAGGCTGCACGAAGGGCCGAGGCCGATAAACTCCGCGTGAAGAAAGGTGACAACGGGATGCATCCCAGTGATAAACACTCTCAGAGAATACCATACAAGGGTCTACCGCCAAGAATACCGGCCATGGCAGTAGAGACCAGGCCCCCTTCTCCGGGACCTGCGCAGAATGATCGACCCAACAAGGGTGGTGGTGATATACGGGAGCGCCATCTGTTGAATAGGCCTGCTGACGAAATCTTCCATCTTGTTAAAGATGAAACTTGGTTCCGGGCCCCGTGGAACTACATCCGTGGTAATCCCAAACCAGGGAAAAATGATTTGTTATGCGAGTACCATAACGCTTATGGACACACGATCGCGAATTGTGGACACTTGATGAACCAGCTAGAGATATTGGTGAGACAAGGTTTTTTGGACAGGTTCGTTGTTGGACCTCCGAAGAAAACAAACAGAGAACTGTACAACCGTAATCATAATAATCATAGACGCGACGAGAGGGAGCTGAGGAATGGCGCGGATGACAGACGCGAAGGAGAACTAAGGAATGAAATACCGGAGCGACCACCTTTCCAGAGGGAAATCCATATGATCGTCGGAGAAAATGGTACACCCACATCAAACAGAGCGAAGAAGCAACTTGTCAGGGCTGTGAGAACAGGACACTTTAACTCAAAGGTCATGGCTATTACCAGCGCAGCCAGTGAACCCACCATATCATTTGGCCCGGAGGATGCCAGATCACTAATGTACCCCCATGATGACGCCTTAGACTTCTCAACAGACGTGGCTGGATGCCTGGTCCACCGAGTTTTCGTGGACTCGGGCAGCGCGGTGAATATTGTGTACTGGAACTGCTGGAAGGCCCTTGGCTCGGATGTCAATGTTGAACCAACGAATGCGCCACTCTATGGATTCTCAGGAGAATCAGTAGTACCAATCGGAATGGTAGAGCTGCGCAGTCGTGTGCGTTCTCCTCGCGGTAATTATCCCGGGGGGACCTTGGTCTACCCTCCTCCAACTTCCTCCCAATCCGTGCCTGTCTCTTCAAAGCCATCCTGAACATGACACCACCCAGGAATGTCAAAGAAATTCAAACACTCAATGGTCGGATCACCGCACTAAGTCGATTCATCTCACGCTCAGCACAGCGGAGTCTCCCATTTTTCAAAGTCCTACGGAAAGGAAGTCGATTTGAATGGAGTAGCGAGTTCCAGAGAGCTTTCGAGGACCTAAAGACTTACCTAACCAAACTACCAGTACTGACAAAGCCTTCTTCAGGAGAACCATTGTACCTATATATCTCTGTGGGAATTGAATCTCTGAGCTCAGTACTGGTCCGGGAGGAGAACCGGCAACAAAAACCGATATACTTTGTAAGCAAGGTCATCCAGGGTGCGGAGCTACGCTATACTGAGGTTGAAAAGACCGCGTACACAATCATGATCACGGCCAGAAAGTTGAGGCCATACTTCTTATCACACAAGGTCATTGTGAGAACAATAATACCATTCAGACAAATCCTAGGGCGAGCGGATCTAGCAGGGAAGATGGTGAAATAGGCCATAGAGCTCGGAGAGTACGAGGTCAAGTTTGAGCCGTGCACTACCATTAGAGCGCAGGCATTGGCGGACTTTATTCAAGAAGCAACAAGGTGGCCTATGAGGGGACCGTGGGTAGCACAGGTTGATGGGTCGGTCACTAAAGAAGGGTGTGGGGTGGGAATCTACATCACCTCGCCCGAAGGGGAAGTCTATCAATTCGCTATCAAGTTTGAAGATAAGCTATCCAATAACGAGGCCGAATATGAAGCAGTGTTAAGGGCAGCCCACATACTCAGAGAGCTCAGAGCCGACAATGCAGTGATTAAGACTGACTCTCAATTGGTAGCGCAACAGTTAACAGGAGGTTACGGGATAAAGGAAGAGAGAATGAAACACTACTTCGACAAAGTCCAAAAGATTGGGAAAAAGTTTGAGAAATTTGAAATACAACAAGTGCCGAGAGAAGAAAACCAACGAGCAGACCTCCTGGCCAGAGTAGCCAGCGCAGTCGAACAAACTTGGAGCGAGGACATTACCTTGGTGTTCGAACCTAAGAGAGCGGTGGTGGCGCAGGTATACAACGTTGAAACCAAGGATGATTGGAGAACACCCATCATATACTATCTGAAAAATGGTAAACGAATGGAGGAGGATACTTCATGGTATGCCAAATACGAGAATTATTACCTCATCGGCGATCAGCTCTACAAGAGGTCCTTCACACATCCATTTTTGAAATGCCTGGCCCTAGAAGAAGCACAGTTTGCTTTAAAAGAGATCCACTAAGGGTGCTGCGGTAATCACGGTGGACACAGGGATCTGACAAGGAAGATAATCAGAGCAGGATTCTACTGGCCCGGAATCAACAAAGAATCGAAGGCCTTCGTGCAAAAATGTGAGGCTTGTCAGAAACACGCTCCCAAAATCAACATACCTGGGGAGGGAATGGGGATCATGCATGCTGCGCATCCTTTCGACAAATGGGGAATCGACATTGTGGGTAAATTACCAACTGCTCCGGCAGGCAAGTGCTTCCTCATAGTTGCCGTAGACTACTTCTCTAAGTGGATCGAGGCGGAAGCTGTCACCAAAATCGATGATAACACAGTGGAAAAGTTCATATGGAAGAACATCTGTTGTCGATATGGGGTGCCGAGGATTTTGGTTTCGGACAACGGAACCCAGTTCACGAGTAAGAAGATTGAAGATTTTTGTTCTCGGATGGACATCATACAGAAATTTGTGTCAGTAGCCCACCCTCAAGCCAACGGACAGGTAGAACTGGCAAACCGCACCATATGTGAAGGGATCAAGAAGAGGCTCGAACGAAGCAGGGGACGATGGGTTGAGGAGCTAGATACAGTGTTATGGGCACTTAGAACCAGCCCGAAAACCGCAACCGGAGAGGCTCCTTTTACTTTGGTATACGGGTCGAACGCTGTGGTACCTGCTGAGGTAAGGCTGGAATCTCATCGGATTACTACCTATGACACTGCACAGAATGAGGAATTGTGCCGACTGGACTTGGATTTGATTGAGTTACATAGAGAGGAAGCACAAGTGAGAGCGGCAAAATACAAGAGCATTGTTAAGGCTGGTTACGACAAGAAAGTAAAGCTGCGCAGACTTGGGAAGGGAGACTTGGTACTCAAACGGGCAGACGCCTTGAAGCCCGTAGGGAAATTTGAAGCTAACTGGGAAGGTCCTTTTGTCATCACGGAAGTCTTAGGAGGAGGAGCTTATCACCTAGCAGACCAAGAAGGGCGGCCTCTTACCAGGCCATGGAACATAAGTAACCTCAAGAAATTTTACGTGTAAGTGCTAAGTCAGCCACTATCATGTAGACCAAACACTCTTTTTCCCACTGGGTTTTAATGAGGTTTGGGCCATGGATATCTTAATAAAATGGATTTCATGGTTTAGGGAAACATATTCTTACTTGCATGACATCTGGACACACACTCACACTGCATCTATATTTCATTAAGGGCCGCACTGCGGAAATGTACCATCTTAAGGGCCGCGTTGCGGGGATGTACCATCTTAAGGGCCGCGCTGCGGAAATGTACCATCTTAAGGGCCGCGTTGCGAGGATGTACCATCTTAAGGGCCGCGCTGCGGAAATGTACCATCTTAAGGGCCGCATTGCGGGGATGTACCATCTTAAGGGCCGCGCTGCGGAAATGTACTATCTTAAGGGCCGCGTTGCGAGGATGTACCATCTTAAGGGCCGCGCTGCGGAAATGTACCATCTTAAGGGCCGCGTTGCGGGGATGTACCATCTTAAGGGCCGCGCTGCGGAAATGTACCATATTAAGGGCCGCGTTGCGGGGATGTACCATCTTAAGGGCCGCGCTGCGGAAATGTACCATCTTAAGGGCCGCGCTGCGGAAATGTACCATCTTGAGGGCCGCTCTGCGGGGTGTACCATCTTTGTCCCACCTTAGGGGTGTATCATCTTGAGGGAAACTATTCAAGGGAAACTATTCAAGAAAACAGCACTATTACTCAAGAAGAAAGGCCAGGATATCAAGAAGACGAAATCCTGACTGCGCAGACCAAGGGGATAGTGGACGCGCAGATATGACCGCGCAGACCAAGGGGATAGTGGACGCGCAGATATGACTGCGCAGACCAAGGGGATAGTGGACGTGCAGATATGACTGCGCAGAAAACGGGACAGCGGATGCTTAAAAGAGGGCTACACAATGGCTGCACAAATGACAGAAAGATAGAGAGCTAAAATCTTAGAACAAAATTCTTCATGGTTGCTTACATACACTTTTCCCAACACATGAGCACTCAACAGAATTCCGATCATATTCATAATCAGTCAGATTTTAACAACGAGCCTTTTACAGAGAAGTAGGAAGTCATGTAGACAAGCATAAAATATGGGAATATTACACGATAACAATAAAAATAAAAGAACACCATCCAGAACATTCAAGAGGATCAAAATCACACGATTATATAAAATAGGTCCAAAAGAAATTTTACAACAGGAATAAGTCCTCAAAAAAAAAAAAAAAAAAAAGGAAGAGACAATCTTGTACAAACAAAAGAGACATAAGAGGGATTCGTCTAGTCAAGGTGTTGAGGGGATGAAGGATGATCCACGATGAACTCTTCGACCATGGGCTCCTCAACAAAAGCAGGCTGCGCAACCTCTTCGACCACTGGATCCGACACCACTGGCAGCTGAGACACAACCTCTTCCTGCGCAGCCCCTGATACCACTGTTTCCGCCCCTGCCTGCGCCACTTCTGGGGCGGACCCCTTTCGGCTTGAAGAGACAAGCACGGATTGGGAGGAAGTTGGAGGAGGGTAGACCAAGGTCCCCCCGGGATAATTACCGCGAGGAGAACGCATACGACTGCGCAGCTCATCCAGATAGGGAGACCGAATCACCGGCGCTGCAGGTAAGGTGTCCTTTGTTTCACCTTTAGCAAAGAGCCGAAGGGCTTTATCCAAAACTGGAAGCCACCAACCAGGAGTCGAAGGAGAGGAAGGATCGACGCCCAACAGCCCATTTAAACTGTTGTCATCCACTTGATTCAGCACAGCCTCAAAGTCAAATTTGCTGCGCTGTTCAGGCGTCACTTCCACCTGATCGAGGGCGAGTCGACTACCTTCCTTCACCAAGAACTGCATAGCAGGCCCCATCAAGCGGAGCATGTCAGGGGAACGACGGAAGGCTTGAAGAGAATCCTCTAACATGTAGCGCAGGAATAACTGACCACGCGCAGTGAGGAAGAACTGTTGGCGGTACTCTTTTATCCCTCGGATGAAAGCTTGACTCTCCTGATCGGCAATCTGCGCTTTCATTTGATTCAACTTCACCCGGCATTCCTTCGACATCTCATGCTTGACAGCCTCAAGCTCTTTCGCTCTCTCCCTGGTTACACGAGCAAACTCAGTGTCGATGGACTCCTTCTCCACCTTCACCTTTGCTAGCTCAGCTTGGGCTTGACGCAGCTGCTCTTGTAGCTTGGAGTTATCAGACAAAGAGGCCATGAGCTCTTCCTCCTTCTCACGGAGACCAGAGGCAGTCCGGGTCATATGGCGGGAGGCTGACAAACATTTTACTCGCAACTGCACAGACACAATTACAGTTCACGGCATAAAACAAAAATCCACACATAAAAAAAATTGTCATAAAAATAAGAACACACGTAACTTACCTGCTCCACACCAAGGCACATGTCGAAAGCTAGGTCCCCCATGTCCATAGCATCGTACCTGCGCAGGTCGACAGAGGCGATCTGCGATTCCATTTGGGACCGGCACTCTTGACCGGTCAAATCCTTCAAAGCACGAGGGCCTGGAATCTCCACGACGGAGCCAGACCCCTCCCTTGCCTGCGCAGCCTGATGAGGCGCATCATCGAGTAAAGCTTCAAAAGAATCCCTATCCCCGACATCAGGAGCAGGGACCTTTCTCTTCTTGGACGAGACTACCTGTCGAGTCTTGCGACGCTTACGAGCACCCTCAGCGGAACTCGCATCACCTTCGTCGAGAAGTCGGAGAGGTTGACCGTCAACAGCAGATGAACCCGGACGGGGTTGCCCGGGATTAAATGTAACACCCCGTACTTTTCCTATGTTGTGAGATAGTGTCTTAACACTATTGAGAGTACTGAGATGTCGAATTACGAGACTACTTTTTTTTTATGAGCAGATAAGACAGATTGTCTTTTAAATAGAGATGTTGATTGAATTGAGCTGAGATTTTATTTTATTTCCAACTACCGGGAATAGAGTACCGGATACCGAGTTATCAGAGATTGACTGTCCTATTAAGAAAATGGGAATAATGAGTTAGAAATAGAGTCGAGGAAGAAAGAGTGAGAAACCTTAATAAATAGAGTCGGTCTGAGAGACGTTTAGTCTGTTTGTGTTTGCCGACTACTTTGATGTGATGATATGTGAATTTACGTGACTGATTGATTATGTGATTTTGTTACGTGAGTCATTTTAACCAAGTTATTATGATTTTTATTTGAGACTTTAGCACTTGGAATTTTTATTAAGTTTGCAAAGCAAGTGCAGTTTATTTTTACCGGGAAATCGAATGATGCCGGTTTATGGAAAATTTTTCCAAGCATAATATTTTTAAATTATTTTTCCTATGATGAGGAATATTATAATTGAATGAGTGCACTAATATTAGTGCTATAATTATTTTATTTTGGTCACATGAATAATTATACTATGGTACTTTATTAATGAGTAATATTTCCATAGTTTTTGTGATTATTATTTAATCACTCTTCTCACATGATTTATTTTTAATTTCCCAAGTATGAGACTAATTACTAAAATTTACTAAGTGTAGAGATTGAGAGAGTAGAGATTTAGAGAGTAGAGATTAGAGAGAGTGTAGAGATTAGAGAGAGAGAGATCAAGGCATTAATTGCCAAATATTTCATAAGATTCTCAAATCCTCTTTAAAGATTCACAAATCTTTACAAGATTAGCAAAATCCTCTCAAATCTTTCAAGATAATTCTCTCTCTCCTTCACCCCAAACTTTCGACCACCACCATCTCTCCCCTTCATCTCTCTACTTTCCACCATTGTCAACCATAGATGAGACCTCCGAAGCTCACCAAAATATGCCAAACACATAAATCACCAACAAAATTCCACCTAAACACCTCCTATCAACTTGAATTCAAGGAAATCATTGAAGTTTGCTTCCAAGGCTAGAGAGAGAAAGATTGATTGTTGGTGAACAACTTGAGTAAGTGATCTCTATATTCATAGATTAAACTTGTATGGTGATATATATGAGTATATTTGAAGGATTGAAGCAAGAAAATCACCCCCTTTCTTTTCCTCAAATTTTCGAAAAAAATGGGTGTTCTACCCTTCAAAATTTTTCTTCTTCTTTCCTTGATTTGGGGAGAGAAAAGTGATCTACGTGATGTTTGGTGATGATTAGTATGTGTTTTGAAAAGCTATGCTTTGAGATGTAAAAATTTGATGAGTTTAGTTTACCCCAAATTGGGAACTTTTGTGTTGATGGTTTAAATGATGAATTGATGATGTATATGAGTCCATGAGATGTATATGATGATGATTGATGGATTAAATTGAGTATATGATGTCAATTGATGATTTTGATATGAGTTAGTTTACTAAGATTAGGGCTATGTGTATCTATGCTCTAATTTGTAAATTGATGGAATATATGTGTGTTTATAAAATTTCAAAGAGTTTAGTTTAATAAAAATTAGAACTTTCATGTCTATGTGTCTATTAAGTGATTTAGCTTAAGATATATGTTTTTGAGCATGATAATAGTGTTTTAATATGTTTGATTAAGTCTTTTATTGACTAAGTAAAATTTTGACTTGAGTTAGTTTATGAGAGTTTTTGAGTTCTCATAATTTGAGAAGCCATTGATTGATAAAATGAGGTCTAATTTGCTTTATGACCATTTTGTGAAGTTGTCATGTTTTTGTTGAGAGTTTATGTGAATATATGAGTTTTTATTAAAGTTTGGTTGGTATGATTATAGGGGATTTATGTGTATAAAATGAGTTATATGAAGTATGAGGTCATTTTGAATGATTGAGTGTTTTTAAGCATGAAATTGAGAAGAGGATTGACTTGATATGTTTGTAGAAACGTTTTCCTTGAGATTTGAGTTAAGATGTAAAAGAGGAGAGTTAATTTGAGTATGATGAGTATTTTAAATGTTTTTGAGTGTTATATGTGTTTAAAATGAACTTTGATTGGTTTTCTTTGAAGAAATGTTGAATTGAGCATTTAAGAGTTTGAGATGAGTTTTGGTGATTTTTCGTAGGCTACTGACCTACTGTGATCGACGGGTTGTCGATGTCTAATGGCTTTGAAAATTTTACAGCATGTCCCTACATGAGTCTTGAGCATACCGGTAAAAGTTCAAGTCATTTGGACTTGATTTACTATTTTTACAAAATGCAAAACCAAATCTGCACATTTCTACCGGGAATTTCAGAGAACAGGGGACAAAGTCATTCATTTCAGTAGCTTCCTGTGTGATCTAGCTTTCCCAATTTTTATGGTATCAACCGTACTGTATGGTCTAGATATACACCAAATTTGAGCTCAGTTTGACAACGTTTACTATTTTTCAAAAATCAATGTTTCCGATTGCTCAAAACTGCCGAATATGGTAGACCGTGGTAAATACGCCATATCTCCCAAACCACTTGGAGTTTCTGACTCTACATTTTTTTAAATGAAACTAGAGTCAAATACCTTTCTTTTGGTATGAGTCTGGAGTCCAGGAGATGTCGGAGTCAGAACGTGTTAAATTTTGAAGTTGAGTCAGTGGGAAAACAGAACATGATTTGTTGATGTTTGATTGTATTTTCTTATGTGCCTTATGTGTTTATGTTGCCTAAGTGTTTTAATGAGATTAGACGAGTCTTATATGAGAGATAAATCGAGACTTAGAACCATGATTTTCTTGAAACCTATCCTTGGACTTAAGGATTTGAAATGAGTGAAGAAGTTTATGTAGAGTCGATTAAGAGATAGAATATAAGATAGAGCATGAGTTAAGGCATGAGATTTTGCCAATGAGTTCTAATCGAGATTCATTTTATGACATGAACCTTCGATGATGACGATGATCCCTGAAGACACGAGCAGAGCGGGGAAGTAAGTAACTCCGCTTTGACGGGAGTTTTGAGTAAGGTCTTCAGGTGGGCAATATTTTGAGTATACATATATTATCCGAGCTTTCTAAAATGATTTGATGATTAATGATGATATTTATGAGCTTATCAAATATTTTAAGATAAATGATGTTGAGAAATGTTTGACTTGCCAATTTTTTGATGTTGAGCTTGTATGTTACCCTCTACTGATGAGATGAGACGAATTCGGGTCCTGGGCAGTTGATAGCTATCCTGCCAGGGCTAGTGTACACTGAGGTGACTGTGAGCCGTTGAGCGAATCGGCCGGTCACGGTACTTGAGAGGGAGGCCTACTTCTCAGTACCTTTGATGATGATGAGTTGTAGATGTGGTACATACATGTTGAGATCTTTGACTGCAGTCGTTTACTTATGATGTCATGATTATGAAAACTGCATGCACAGATTCATTTAATAGTAACTTATTTCTGTGTATTGCTGAGATGTGGCAAGCTTCAAACTTATAGCTCTAAGAGCGCCTTTCTTGTTTTTCGGCATTTGCCCACTGAGTATTATGTACTCACTCCCTGCATGTATTTCTAAATGTGCAGGCTAAGCGAGGAGTGAGATTGGTCTGGTGCTGGTGGGGGATCGTTAGATGATGTATTTACTTTATCGTATTTCCTTTTTATCGATAAAGTCTCGATGTGAAGTTACTTTGAATATGAATCAAGTAATATACTCACTCCCTGTTTTGTTTTTGTTCGTGAAATTCCTGATAATTAAAAAGTTATAACGACGCTGACGATTTTACCCTTGGGTTCATTTATGATGATTTTCCTTAGCATTCTATGATACGAGCTTCCGCTTGATGTTCGACCTATTCTTCTTATCTTTATTCTTTTAAAAATAGTCGTATCGATACTCGTACCCCACTATCACTAGTGTCGGGAATCGGGCTGCGACATTAAAAGACTCAGGGGTCACATGCTGCGCCGACCCAGTCTGCGGGGTAGTGTCTCCCCCGACAGCAGGATCGGGGAGGAAACAGAAGGAATCAAGGGCACCATGCTCCTTAGACCTCCACATACCTGCGCAGGAAGAGAAATGATTAAGAAATGCAAAGTATTAACACGCTAAGCAATTCAAATGCTTGGACTATACCAATGGAGGTTTGGGGATAACGGGAGAAGAGGCCAGCGCCGGCCAGAACAGAAGGAGAAGAGACCAGTTGTAAAACATCAAAATCCTTGTTAACAAAGGCTTGGTTTAGGAGATCGATGAGGCTAATTTCTAGGGCATCTAGAGGTTCCCTATTTGGGGGAGAGGAGTGCTTTGTCCGATGCCATTCTACCTCATTAGTACCGGTATAGTCCTCCCAAGTCCCATTCCGCACATGTACAAAAAAATACTTGTCACGAAATTTTTTATCCATAGAGTGAAGGTCACTCAAGAATTTTAAATTCATCTTGGGCTTAGCGGTGAAGTTATAGTGGCAATCGGTCCGCTTAAGGATGTGGGTCTTGTGAAACAACTTCACACTGCGGGGATAATTATTAGCAGCGCAGAGAATATGAAGAATGTGGGTCCTACGGAGAGAGGAAGGGGAAAGCTGAAAGAAGGGGATCCCGAACCGCTCGCATAGTTCCACAAGAAAACCTGAAGGGGGTAAACGCAGACCCGCCTTCACCTGAGCGTGCCAGATGGGAATGGTGTCCTCACGCCATTTTCCGTCCGCATCGGGCATATCGCCGGACTCTCGCTGCATCCGGAGTTTCAGTTCCGGATCGTCCGGCTGGATACGTAACGACCCCCGTAATGCCGACATCTGGGCGGCGGTAAGGGTAGAACGAGGAAAATGACAGCCCTGGCACGACATATCTTCCGCCGTATTTATTTGTTGTTGTCTGGCACCCACGGTGGCTATGGCGAACACACGAAAAAAACAAACAAACAAACAAACGCAACAAGACAATCGAGAAAGAACGGGCAAGTCGAGGGGGATAATGGAGGAAGGGAGAGCCTAACCTGATAAGAAGAGTGATAGTCGGAGGGGGAGCCTAACAAAGGAACCGGGGACGAAGGGAGGTCGGAGAAACCAAAAAAGTCTGAGAGAAAGTTCAGAGAAGAAGAAGAAGATGATGAAGACGATGGGGGGTATTTATAAGAAGGGAATTTGAATCGAGGGAAAGGAGGGAGAATAATCATTAGGGTTGGGAAATGTGAAAGGAAAATGGAAGGTTGGGATTTCACCCCAGAATGGCGGATAAAAACGGAGGGCCGAGATCTCACCCTCACAAAAGTAGAAGCATGGAAGGACGTCACAAAGTACTCAAAAACATCAGATCACATTAAATGCGATGGGACAAGGCCTGTACCACGGCAGTCAGCGCAGGTGGTGATATGAAGCCCTCCTGCGCAGGCTCACTCATTGCCTTCCCTGATATCGGCCATTCCTCCATACCTCAAAGCAAACACTTTTCATCTACGAAAATTCACGTGAAAATCTACTTCTTTTCGTAGAATAAGGGGGGGAGTAGCTGATGAGGGATAAGGTCCTCATCAGCGCAGCACAGGACCCGTACTCCATATGTTACCAATATGAAATATCTACTGCCTTAATGATTATCGCACAAAATAGGAAAACTAACAGTGCAGGACAACGAACGGAGATCCCAGCGCCCCTTTGAGAGAGCAGCGCAGTCATCCCACCCCACGAGAGAGCAGCGCAGTCATCCCACCCCACGAAGCAGCAGCGCAGTCATCCCATCCCATGAAGGAGCAGCACAGTCATCCCACCTCATGAAGGAGCAGCACAGTCATCCCACCCTAAGAGAGGGCAGCGCAGCACCAGTGCACCTTGGAGAAGGCAGCGCAGGCTTCAACACCTAGACAAAAGCTGCAACTACTTTCTGAAGGAGGCAAAAGCTGCAAGGCCGTTGGAGCAAGGACAATCACCAGTGACAACGACGCCAAGGACGTACCGAGCACGTGCCATGAAGGAAAAGACAATCTTACCCTCTCCTCTTCATCTCTTATAAATAGCATGACTGCAATATTAGGAGGGACCGATCTTTTCTCCCAAGTTTTACATGTATGCTTTGATATTTGTAAAGAACTATTCCATTGAAGAGTAAAAGAAACATCCGTCCGTCTATTTCCTTCAGGTTCCGATCTACTATCAACCTTCTAGTTTAGGCGTTGGTGATTCAGTGCATCACCATCTGGCAATATATATAACCTAGTAATAACTACGGTTAGTGACAAGTTGTCTTTTTCTAGGCTCTAATTTCTAAAAGAATTTAACTAATAAATAAGGGATAATTGCATGTAATATCACCACCTTTAACCAAAATCCAATTTGCCCATGACCTTTGGATTTTCCAAAATTTATCATAACCTTTCATTATTGTTCAATTTGCCCATACCAAACTTTTTGACTTATTCAGATTTACCCCAAATAAACACAGAATTATACAACTACCCCATCTTCTTAGAATAAATAGGAAAAGGACCCCAACATGAACATATTTAAGCTAAATACCCCTTAAAAGTTTCCTTATCATTAGAGTAATAATCAAATTAATAAAAGGCCCAACATGCTTCTGTATCACTTCAAAATTAATCTAAACATAAACCAACTTTATACCTTTAGTCGAATGGTCTTCTTCAGGAGTCAGTTCTTGTTGCGTTTTACGGATCGTCCGCCCCCAAGGGTCTATCCAACCACGCACTCGCAAGAGATGGTTGCAACCTTCCTCCTTCACTAAGTTCCGACATAAAATATTTTGTTGGAAAATGAAAGAAAATTTTTACTAAGCCGAAAAGTTGAGCAAAATTAAAGCATTTATAGAGGAATTATAAAATACTTAATTTATTTCATAAAATCTCCTTTAGGGGAGGAGACAAACTTGTTTAGCTACTCATTCGTAGCTAATACTTGTGTACATAAATTAAAAGAAACTTGAAACTAAAATGGAAAAACTTTGAAAACAGAAATTTAAAATTACAAAGATAATTTCTAGAGAGAGAGTGTGTTGTGTGTAGGTGTTGTGAATTTTCCGGATGCTCTCTCCTCTCCAGCGCTTGGGTTTTTATAAAGGTCTGATCCTTCTGTAAGTCTTGGTGGTTGACCTCGGATTCTTCTCCATTGAGGCCAGTTCATGGATTGTCACTGCCACCTTCTTTTGTCGGCCATGATTGCCAACACCAGTTAGCGCCTTCACATGGAGCTGAACCTTCCTTTTATTATTGGTAGGGGCCAGCTGCTTTTCCCTTCCACTCAACTTTGTTTTCTATCTTTTGGTGAGTGGAGCTGCTGTATGATTACCCCTTTTTGTCTTTTCTGCCAGTGGGTAATTATTCTGCATCCACCCACTTTTGTCGTTTTTCTTTTAGTGGGTGGTTCTCCTGTCTCGAGTCACATGACTCCATTTTCCTTGTCGGGCATCTTACTTTTTTGGTGCCCGAGGTGCTCGTCCTCGTGGAGTCCTGTGCTCCTCATACTCGTCGAACCGGAACTTTTTTTTATCGGGTTGCGGAAGGAAACCCTTGAAGAATTCTGGTTCTTTCTGCGTGGGACATTCCATGCAGACGTGCTCATTCCAATGGCCCAAGTGAGCCATATTACAAAATTTGCGACGAACCTCTTTGCTACCCGTGATCTTGTTTTGCTAAAGTGTTAGCCTTTTTTCTTCAAAGGCATTTTCGACATACTTGGTAGTAGTTCCTGTCATAGTGTTTAACAGGAATGATCCCATATTCGAATTCTGAGAAAACTTAAATCTGGACTTAACTTTGTCCATCTCTGTGAGACAGACCCATAATCCCCATGCTCGCCTTGTGGAAATCTGTTCTCCCGTAAATGTGGCGACAATAGAGGACTCATGGTCAGGAGCCTTGATCTTGTTCAAGGCTTGATTGTCGGTCGTCGAAGCTTTATGAAATGGAAAGCCTCATGATTACCCTTTACTGCAGGCTCTGGTGCTACACTGAAGAAATACAGTTCTAGAACATCCCCTCGTTTGACAGACTCGTTGTTTGCCCAGGCGTCGTAGACTGTTTCTTGGATCCACCTTGGTAGACCCTTGATTTCGTTAAACACCGGAGAAATAGTATAAACCGAGGATAGTGCCCCAAATTCATACCATGCCTTGACATCTTGTGGATTGGCTCCGGTAGTCATCCACACTCGAGGATATTTTCCCCCGACATCAACCCAGCTGTTTCCCGGATTAATGCCCCTTCTTGTGTTAAGTTTCTCCCATCTGGACTGGTAAACCTGCCAACTTGGAGATATATACTTCCAAAAGATTAGTATCTACCTTAGATTTGTCCGTCATTGGCCTAAGGTTAATCTCTCCTTCTTTAACCCCAGAGGTGGAGGCGGTAAAGCCTTAGCAACATCTTTTTCTTGAGGATCTGGTTTTGACACCTTCGCCTCAGAACTTGTACTAGGGGTATTGAATCCCCTGCTACCGGTAATCCGGCCGGTACGATAATGCCTGCTTCGATCAAAGGAGCCCTGATCCCGCGCAAGAGTGGCTTGTGGATTGCCTCATGAAGACTTATCATCTTCTAAAGGCATTCTCGTATGCGGTCAGACATTTTGGCTTCATCAGTTGACTGTATCCTTCCAGCTTGTTTGGCATGGAGTACACACTCTTGCCATTCCTGTTGTAGCATCTCCATGTTATCGTGGAGTTGAATCTGGTTTATGATAATGGCGTCAACCTCAGTCGAACCCTGTTATCGTGGAGTCCTGTGCTCCTCATACTCGTCGAACCGGAACTTTTTTTTATCGGGTTGCGGAAGGAAACCCTTGAAGAATTCTGGTTCTTTCTGCGTAGGACATTCCATGCAGACGTGCTCATTCCAATGGCCCAAGTGAGCCATATTACAAAATTTGCGACGAACCTCTTTGCTACCCGTGATCTTGTTTTGCTAAAGTGTTAGCCTTTTTTTCTTCAAAGGCATTTTCGGTATACTTGGTAGTAGTTCCTGTCATAGTGTTTAACAGGAATGATCCCATATTCGAATTCTGAGAAAACTTAAATCTGGACTTAACTTTGTCCATCTCTGTGAGACAGACCCATAATCCCCATGCTCGCCTTGTGGAAATCTGTTCTCCCGTAAATATGGCGACAATAGAGGAGTCATGGTCAGGAGCCTTGATCTTGTTCAAGGCTTGATTGTCGGTCGTCGAAGCTTTATGAAATGGAAAGCCTCATGATTACCCTTTCCTGCAGGCTCTGGTGCTACACTGAAGAAATACAGTTCTAGAACATCCCCTAGTTTGACAGACTCGTTGTTTGCCCAGGCGTCGTAGACTGTTTCTTGGATCCACCTTGGTAGACCCTTGATTTCGTTAAACACCGGAGAAATAGTATAAACCGAGGATAGTGCCCCAAATTCATACCATGCCTTGACATCTTGTGGATTGGCTCCGGTAGTCATCCACACTCGAGGATATTTTCCCCCGACATCAACCCAGCAGTTTCCCGGATTAATGCCCCTTCTTGTGTTAAGTTTCTCCCATCTGGACTGGTAAACCTGCCAACTTGGAGATATATACTTCCAAAAGATTAGTATCTACCTTAGATTTGTCCGTCATTGGCCTAAGGTTAATCTCTCCTTCTTTAACCCCAGAGGTGGAGGCGGTAAAGCCTTAGCAACATCTTTTTCTTGAGGATCTGGTTTTGACACCTTCGCCTCAGAACTTGTACTAGGGGTATTGAATCCCCTGCTACCGGTAATCCGGCCGGTACGATAATGCCTGCTTCGATCAAAGGAGCCATGATCCCGCGCAAGAGTGGCTTGTGGATTGCCTCATGAAGACTTATCATCTTCTAAAGGCATTCTCGTATGCGGTCAGACATTTTGGCTTCATCAGTTGACTGTATCCTTCCAGCTTGTTTGGCATGGTGTACACACTCTTGCCATTCCTGTTGTAGCATCTCCATGTTATCGTGGAGTTGCCTCTGGTTTATGATAATGGCGTCAACCTCAGTCCTTGTTAGGAAATCTGCAAGAACGTTATCATCAGATTTCAAAATGACAATATCAAAATCATAATATTGACATTCAGCCTGCCATCTTAGTAATCTAGCCTTTTCAGGTTTAGATTCAATTTTCTTTGTTAAGAGAGGCTTAACGTTATTGTTATCTACTTTCAAAATGAATTTCTTTGCAAGTAAAAATAGCGGCCATTTCTTGAACGCCTTTCTGACTGCATAGAATTCCTTCTTGTTGATGTGTCATTGCACAACCTCACTGTCGAAAAAGAGACCGCTACAGTATCTGCATGGTTCTTCTCCATAAGGGGTAATTTTAGTGAGCACGGCTGCCCACCAAAAATCACTTGCGTTGGTGTATAGGACTAGTTCGTCCTCGTCTTGTGGTAATGAAAGCTTTGGGAGATTTTTGCAAATCTCTTTTAGCTTTTTCATACCCTCGCGATGCTCCTCCTTCCATATGAATGGAACATCTTTCTTCAGTAGTGGACTGAAGATTTTTCGATGCTCTGCAAGGTTTTTGATGAACATCCCTGCAAAGTTAACAACTCCAAGAAAGCTTTGGAGCTACTTCTTTTCCTTGAGATCTTCTGGAAATTTCTGGACCTTTTCCATAATATGATCTTGTAGAATTATCCCAGACTTATCGATCTCGATTCCCAGAAACTCCATCTTCTGGGTTGTCACGACTGCCTTCTTTTCAGACAGCACCAATCCTTCTTGTTGACAAACCTCCGCAAATATTTCCAGATGCCTAACATGTTCATGAATGTCTTTTGATGCAATAAGAATATCATCAATATAAACAAACATGAATGAAGAATAATCCTTAAAAAGATTATCCATCTTCCTTTGGAATATCTGAGGTGCGTTGGCTAGCCCCATTGGCATGACATTCCAGACATAGTGTCCTTGTGGAGTTGAGAATGCTGTAAACTTCTTACTTCCCTCCTCCATTCGAATCTGGTAAAACCCAGATTTGCAGTCATACTTTGAGAATACCTTTGCGCTTCTGATGCAGTTGATAAGGTGTTCTCTACTCGGGATAAAATATCCATCGAACTCAAGAATGTCATGAATTCTTTTGTAATTAATGTCCAATCTTGGCTTTCTTCGTTTGATCTCCCCATGATTCCTCACCAGAAATCCAGGACTGCTGTAAGGTGAGTTCCCTAGTTCTATCAACTTTAAATCAAGGTGTTCCTTGATTATGCTTCTCATATCCTGCTAATCTTGAGTGTTCATCAGGATAGGTATGAATCTTACGAACTTATGCTCATTTCCACTTCTCCGTCTCCCTCATCTCCTCACCCCACAACTGACGTCCTCCTCTTCTGTTTATCCGGACTCACTATGTTCTCAAATCTTTTCACAAACTTCTGAGACTCGGAGTTGGGTACCGTCTGATCATAGCCTCCATCGTCATCTCTCTTTTTGATGTTGCCAAAAAGGGGGAAAGTTGGAAAAGTCAGAAGTCAGAGAGAAACCCTTTCTTGAGGTTGCTCCCTGTCCTCTAACTCTTGACTGATGATGGAACAGCAAAGGATCACCAGAAGTTAAAAGGATGACGTTTCGGACAAGACCTCAATTCAACGGAAAACAAGTGAGAGTGGAACAAGCTTAGGAACATGAAGACACGAAGACAGAAGATGAAGATCAAGAAGTTCAAGGGCGCAGCCAAGCAGACTGCTGGAGTCCATGGTTTATCCATGATGTTTTTTTGTTGTTTATCGTTTTACTCCAATGTAAGTCTTGCTCTGTACCTCGACTGATGACTTATCAGTCCTTTTAATAAAATGAACTTCTTATTGATCTCACCCTGAAGACAATAACTCTTTGTCCAGGCTCTGATTTATAGTTTTTCTGTCTTCTTTAAGTTCTGTGTTTAGAACTGTTTTCGTTCTTGTTCTAAGTATAAGTTGTTTAGGTTCTATTGTTAAGGGGGAACTGTTTTCACCCCTCGTCTAGAACTTATACTGAGAGCTCAGTCTTTTTATTGTCTAGAACTGCTGTGTGGTTTTGGCATCATCAAAAAGGGGGAAATTGTTGGGAACCTTGTGGAATATCCTAACCCTTATTTTGATGATACCAAAATTCATAGGACTTAGATGTAATAGACTAGAATCGTTTTGAACTCAAGTGTTAGAGTTCGTTTCTAGTTTAGCTGCGGTGTCAAAGACTGAAGACTGAAGAATGAAGACTGAAGACTGGAGTTACCAACTGAAGTATCAGTTGAAGAATCAGTTGAAGACTGATTATTTAATGCGCGCCATAGACTGATACTAAAGTCAAGTATCAGTTGAACATTCCTCCTAGGACTGATCTTCCAACGTTCAGAGGAAGCCACGTACGCTCAAGTACAGCCGCATTAAATGCAGAGATATCTCAATATCTTATCTCTGCAGAGGTCATTCCTATCTGGTGGTTACTTTTCAGAGATGTCACATCTCCTGTCGATCAAAGAGAGTCGTTTCCACACAGACAAGGAACCTCGAAGATTGAAGCCTCAGCCCAAATTCGAATTGCTCTCCAACGGAAGAAATCTTGAGGACGATTTATGCCAACGGATCTATTCAAGAATTCTCCTACAAATAGCGCTCGAGGATCACTTCAAATCTTCACCGATTCAACAACATAAGCTGAAGCTCTGCCGAAATAGCTACTCAGCCCAAAGCTTAAAACGCTCAAAGCTTGAATCGAAGAAGAGAATTCCAAAGCCAAAATCAGTCACTGCTGATTACAAACATTCTCTTAGACCTTAGGCATATATTCTGTGTACTCAGAAGCCAAAGGTCAAACTTGCTTCAAAGAACTTGTTCTTTGTAAGTATAGTTGGCACTCGTTTAAACCTCTCCCCCATAAGAGTGTTTGAGTGATTCAGAGATTCAGGAAGGTACTCTGAACTCTGAAAGAGAAGTCTGAGCACGAGGTGTGCTTAGCAGGGAAATCCTACGCGAGTTGTGTAGGTGCTGAAATCCTATACGAGGTGTGTAGGTGGAGAAACCCTACGCGAGGTGTGTAGGTGCTGAAGAGAGTTTATCTTCAGTTCACGGTTTGCAGTGCACCAGGCAAGCACTTGCGGAGTGGATTGTTGGTCTGATCAACCAGCCGTGGATGTAGGAAAGAGTTTTTCCGAACCATGTAAAAGTCTCTGTGTTATTTACAGCTTTCAGTTTTACATTCTTAACTGTGTTATTTCTATTGATAAAACTGAAGACTGACTAACTGCTAGAGAAACCTTAATCCAACTATCTGCTCCACCGAGGCTATTCGAAACTAAGTTTAATTTCCGCTGCATGTGATATCAATCTGACTGAACTATCCTCTGATAGTAAGGAAGAGTGATATCATCTCTATCTTAGCAAACACGACTGAAGCCCTTACGTGGATCAGTTAATTTCTTGTGACTTAACTGATAACTCTTTACTGAAGAGCTTTCAGTATCAGTCGTCAACCCTGTTGGTCAAAACTAATTTCGGTTAAACAGGTGTCTGGTTTGCTTGTAAAGTTTCTTTTCTATCTCTGACTGAGATCCCTCTGATTGAGGTTGGTAGATAGATCCAAAAATAGCCTATAGGTGTATTCCCCCCCCCATACACCTATTCGAGACCCCCCCGGACCTAACACAATGATTTTGTGGTCACAATTGGTTGTAAACACAAGCCTTCTGGCTTCATTGTCATGTGTGTACCTTTTGAAGGTTTGCAGAAAATTATTTCCAAACAAAATATCTGCTCCTGTATCATGGAAATAGATAGGTGGAGTTTGAACCTTGTACCAAGGTGTTTGTTCTGCTCCGCTGATCAGTATTTCTGTCTGTTTTACTCCCTTTGATAAGAGCAAAATCTTTTTCGAGAAATCCCTTCCCGCAATTCGAGGCAGTTCTTCTTCAACTTCTGCTGGAAAGACTCCTCGTTTTGTTGTACAGATTCCTGCTCCTGAATCAATATAAGCAGCAAAATATTCTGCTTTGAATTTCTCATATAACATCCCCACAGTGATGTATATTGAGAATGGACTCGTCATTGGATCAACAACCTTTTTCCGCCGATTGTGATCTCAAGCCCACTTGCTTTCCTTGACCATGGTTGATAATTGTCATGAAAATTACATCCTAAAATCAGGACGTCAGCTTCTTGTCCGGCTTTGCCCTCGATTTGGATTTCAAAGCCTCCAATCTCCAGAAGTCCGATATATCGATTGCTTTCTGGATTCACCAAATAGTACAACGTGTTGCAAGGAAACTAATTTTTCCTTTCGGTTGTATCAAATCTTGTGGAAACACTTCTCCATCCTTCGTGGCATTTGAGTTTTACTCTTATGCCTTGAGCTAGTGTTTCCTGGATCGTCTTTCTCTCTTAGGAATGAGAGAAACTTCTTTCTAAAGGCCTTGAGTTCAGCCTATCTCCTTGGAATGATAGCCTCGGTGCTCCCAATCTGAGACTTTGATTATGTTTCAGCACCTGCTTATCTCCAACTTGGATGTCAATTTCCCTTATTATGAAAATTTCTACTCGGTCAGGGCTTACTGCCTTGGCTACTTCTTTGAATATTTCTGGAACCTCAATAAAATTCTTTCCCAGAAATAAATCCGTGTGATGGGAATTTGATAGGGCATATGATACTTGATATGTAATCGAGTATGGCCTATTTCCTCCCGTTAATAGATCCTTCCTCTTGTAGTCTTGGTAGAGTTTTAGGGCTCGACTGAAGGATGAATCCTGAAGATTATAAGCGATATGTTGATATAATTCGGTTACAATCTTCTTGGCGTAGAGATTGCCTGAGAAGGCTCCCAGCACGGCATCTCTCGGATTTGTAATCCTCTTGTCGCAAATTGCAACATCAATTGGTGTATCTGTCCCTGGTGAAAGTGCGGGCTTGATTACTAACTGAAGTGCTCCAATATGAATCCATTTCATCGTTCTAGCGACTTCTGGCTTCATTTTTGAGAGATCCCTCCGCACATCTTCAGTTGGAATTAATTGGATCTCTACTTGGTTGTTTGTTATCTCGATTGGAAGCGCCAACTCTCGACTCGTGGTGCCGAAGAAGACATGATGCTTCCTTTTGAATGGACTCAAGCTTTGTATAACTTGATCCAATCTTCCTCTTGAAAACCCTTGGAATGTTTGTATATCCATGGTTTTGTTCTTGAGTTTTGTCACGAGTTTTTCCACCACCTTTTCTTGTGGAATCAGAAAATGGCTGGTAAATCCTTCCTGATCCTCCTTTTGAAAGTGGATACCGTCGTCCTCCTTAGTCTGACTCGTCTCCTGATGATCCATCAGTCATATCCGAATCTTCAGAGCTAAAGACTTCTTCTTGCTCGTATATACTCTCATTAGAGGATATATCTTCGAACTGATATACCGGTATCAATTCTTGGTTGTAGAGGGCGTCTTCGATATCCGGAGTGGATTCGAATTTCCTTATCTCTCTTTTCTCGTTGTCCGGGAAATTGGTAGAAATATGCCCTTTTGCACCGCACATCCAACAGTTGCAGTCTTTGAAACTTTCATTTGTTTTGGCTTGGGTCCGCCTGAAAGTTTTCCTTGCCAGGATTCGCTTTTGAGATGAAAACTGGCTCATCGATGGTCCGTTCCGTTGACCTGATTTATAAGAACGGGCTTTCTGTCTAGTCCACATAGTTCTTGGTTTCCGCCTGGTTCTTAGTTTTCTTTCATAGGGTTGATACCTATGTTTCTTCTTTCTCCTTTGTTGATACAGCAACTCAGCCCCAATCTCTGTTGGAAGGTCAAGGTTGTTGCACATCAATGGAGTTTCTTTATTGAGCCTCCTCAATTTCTTGAGATTTCTCTGGTCCGCAGCCTTCTGGCACCATTCGGACAGCTTCTTGTGAACATATGACATCCTTCTTTATGCACTATCAAGTGGATATTCTCCTGGTGATACATACTCGTTGATGAGCATTTCTCTCTATGGACTCGGAAACTTTGTGAAAAAGAGGTCCCTGGCTGTCTGATCATCAACTAACCCCATATGGACATATAGGGCACACAGGCGCAAAAATTCATCAAGAGCTTTTGGCTCCAACACTACCAATCTTAGATTGTAAAGTGCTTGTCGATATTTTTGCGCTTCTCTTCTGTTGATGCTTCAAAGAAACTCATTCCAAGAAAATGGATTTTAATCTGGTGGGCGGCATTTTCAAGGATCTCCAGAGCTCATTCTTTAGTTAACAACTCGTTCTTTGCCTCTGTTGATGCCTTATCCCAAAATTGTTGTGCCATTCCAGCAAAACTTGCCTCGAAGATTTTGATAAATTCATTTCTATCATATTCTATCGTGGCAATTACGACCTTCATAGCTGAAGCCCAGTCATCGATGAGAACTTCCCAATCTTTAAAGTTGGCTTCATCGAGGTTGAGAATCAATCCATATGGGTGGATTGGTTCAAGTGTGACCTTCCCTATAGGAGTGTCCTGCATCTTAGGCCGGCGTATTTTGGTTCGTTGATACTGACTCGATTCTTCCTGAGCTGCACCTTTCCTAGATGATTCCTCTTGTGGGTGTTCTGCTTTGGGCACCTCACCTCCATGGTTCATCTTTAGATCAACCATATTTAGGTTAGCAAATGATTCTACTAACTCTTGTAGATCCTTTAATCCGATTCGTTCAGGGTTATTCATGAATTTTCCCTTTCACGATTCGAATTATGTCCTCCGGCTGCAGTTCCTTGGGTGCTGCATCAAGTGGTAGTGGATACGTTGGGTCTTTGGACCATGTATTCTGAATTCTTCCGGAACATGGTTTCCGCCTTTCGATATCTTCCACCCTTTTCTGAATATCATGCAAGAGTTTTAAGATTTCCTCTTGTTTGAGTGATATTTGGTTCATCTCCATCGGTAGATTATATAGCTTGATGCCATAATATTCCACCGTTCTTTGGATCTCCCGCAAGTTGACATTTTTGAAAAAGTTGGGCTCGATCTTTTGATAGGCTGGATAGGCTGTTCCAGCTTTGTCCTTCTGCTCCATTAGTCGTGGGACTGATGGGCGTCATCTCTTGTTCGTTCAATCGTCGTTCTAATCTCGACGATCCCTATAAGGTGTTCATGGTAGGATTGAATACCCGTGATAATATCACGAATAATCTCAACATCTTCTCCTCACCGAATATTTGTTACGAGGGCTCGATTGTTTCAGTTGAGCTCGTCTATTAAACGAGTAGTTTCTCTCTCCAAATTTTGGAGAGAATTACTGCACATAATACATTTCAGACACTCGTCCGGATCCATAAATTTTTAATGAAGTCTCCTCCCACATAGGTTAATTATAAAATAAATTAAATATAATATAATTCCTCAATAAAAACCCGCTCTGATACCATTTTAGGCGAGAGCGTAGGGTCAATTTGATTTATGATTAAAAGGAAACATATTAAATGGGTATTTCATAAGATTTTGAATACACTGTCCTTTTCTATACAAAAAGCCTCAAAAGTGGGGTTTTGTGTAATTATTTCTAAAATGGGGTAGTTTCCAAATTTTCAAGAAATTGGGTAGTGGGGAAATTGAACAACTATCAAAGGCTGTGATAAAAATTGGATTTTTCAAATCTCGTTGGCAAAATAGATTTAAGCTAAAGGTTGTGATATTATACGCAATTATCCCAATAAATAACTACACGCTCTAATAGATAATTAAATAAGGAATAAAAATGACGGGTATTACACGCACTACTAGAAAAACGCTCATAGATAACGGATTTTATCCGTTATCTATGAGCAAAAAAACCGTTGTGTATAGTGGTGTTATCTATGATACGTATCATAGACAACGGTTTAAAAACCGTTATGTATGTGAGAATAGATAACGGTACGAGACGCTCATACATAACGGTATGAAACCGTTATCTATAATGATTATACATAACGGTTTATACCGTTATGTATGAGGATTTTTCCGTTATGTTTTGTATTTTTTTGTTTTTTTTCCTATCATAGTTAACAGTTTTTTTTCTATACATAACGGTATGAAACCGTTATCTATAATGCTTATACATAACAATTTATTACCGTTATGTATGAGGATTTTTCCGTTATGTTTTGTATTTTTTTTGTTTTTTTTCTATCATAGTTAACAGTTTTTTTTACTTTTTATAACGGTTTTTACCGTTATCTTTGATAGAAATACATAACGATTTTTTTGTACTTTTTATACTGTTATGTATTTCAACTACAACTAGCATATTTAATATTTTTTCTCGATTTTTATGTTATTTATCTCAAGAAATAAATAAATAACTTTAAAACAACAAAATGATAAAATCACCAATAACAATATTATATATCATCCAAAATATTCATACATTACCATCCAAATGAACCAAGTATCAAGTACATATGATCATTGCATATTTCGATTCAAAATTGAAAGTACCAACTATCTTATAGCTAAAACAAAAATCTATCATATTATGTGTTCTAGCACCAAGTCCTCATGAACTAGTTGACCTGCTATGATGAATTTGCAGCAACTAACTTAGGAGAGAACCCGACACACAAGCTCAACCTGCCAATAGAAAATTAATCCAAATAAAATATGTGAAATAAAAGAAAACTGGACAAGAAAAAGATAACAAACAATATGTTGACTTTTGTTTCACACTACATCATGAATCACATTAGACGGCAAAGGCAAGAAAACATTTCTTTCGAAGTGTCATTCATGACTCCCTGTTCCCTGCAACTTCAAGCAGCATCAGCAATTAGATTTCCTTTACAAGATCCAAAATTGCAACAGCAAAACCAAGGCAAAATCAATTTCTTGCCCTGAATTTTAAAGTTTATGTTGCTAAAACAAAATGTAAAAGTTCAGGGGCTTCATAAAACTGAAAAAAACTAAGGGTCTAGTGAATTAGCAATCAAAACCTCAAGAGCCAAAATGAAATGCATATGACAAAATTACCATCTTCGGGTTTCTTCAATGTGCTTAGCTGTGTCTTTACTGCCATCCGTTTGACAGACTTAGCTGTAATTGATTCAACATTTCAGAGGAAAATAAAATTAGAGACGACATATAGTGCAGAGAGTGCTACACTAATATATAACAACGAAAATCCAGACACCAGCATGCAATTGATGTGGAAAGGATGCTCCTCCTTATGGCTAGTTTACACAGCAAGAATCTGACCATCAAGATATAAAAGTACAGAAGAATAACAAAAACAATACTCATTTATCCACAGCTTGAAATAGCATTAATCACACGAAAGAAAACTCTGCCTTATTGTTTTTTGTACAGATGGAGAACAAACAGTATAATAACACTCAAATCAATATTTCACCTTTAAACTGTCTTTTTTTCTTTGCCCTTCTCCTCTTTCTATCTGCCTTTGTTAGCTCAGTTTCTTCTTTGATGTCACCATTACCAGAAAATACTTCTTCAGGAGCTAGCATAGCTGCATCAGACACGGCCAGAGGTGCCACCTACAAACAGAAAACGGTTAGAACTAATATGCTGCATAGAATAATTAATGCAGCTTTGCATCAGCATCGCCTCTGACTCGAGCAGCTTTGCACGAGCTTCCCGCTCCCCATCCCTAGCATCAATTGCTTTGGCAATGTCACCTTTAATTTTCAGCTGCGAAGTCTTTATTTGTTGAGAGTATAGTATGAGAAGAGGGAGAAAGCTGATATAAATCTAGTTTCACAACTGGTGTAATTACTAATTAGAATGTTTGATTACCTTGCCTGTAGCATCAAAAACCTTTGATTTAGCTTCCTTTGTCTTCTGCTCAAATTGTTTGTTTTGGTCTTCTATCCAACTTCTTAGCTTTCTGTACATAAGAAGCAGAAGAGAATCTAGCTAGGTGAGGAATAAAAAGGAGTGGCATGTATAACTTAAAATGGAAAAGGTCCTTACTTCGTTCCAAGAACATGAATGCATAGCAGATTTAAGGCCCTAAGCTTTTCTGAAGCATTTTAAAGCATCATAATCAGCAGCCTTCTCTAAATAATCCATCCCCAATGCTTTAAGAACACGTTGAGATTCAGCCAAGCATTTCTTCAGCGTATCAAACCATGAGCTTGGTTTTAATTTTGCAAATCTATACAAAAAAGGAAAAGTGTTCATTCCAGTATAATAGATTCTGACTTGCCAAATTTTACTAGATCGAGAGCCATAATTCTCTCCCTGTTCCATTTTAATTATTGATAACAGGTGCATATGAAACAGGACAACCGGACATAATCTTCCTCGCTTTGCAGTTCGTCCATGTAATAGACAATGCAGTAGACACAAGGCCAGTCTTCTGAGCATACTCGTCCTGCATTAAAAGGGGGAAAGGAGGTTGCTTAGCGTGGGCAGAAAAAGCTCCCAATTCAAAAGGTCGGGACCTGTCAGAGATTGCAAACAGACAAATGAAAAAACACATATAATTCAGATTGTATTCCACTCGAAAGACTCACCTCATAAAGTTCAGCAAGGCCCTTTTTGCTCTTACTTTCGTCCTGATATTTTGAAGTTAATTAATAGCAAAACTTAACAAGAGCAGAGAAAGTAGGATTCAGAGAGATAGTTACCATATCTTTTCTCTCTTTTGGTGCCTTGTTTAATAAAGTAGGTGGCCTCTGGACATAGTATGATAGAAAGATATCAATGACAGGACAATATTGCACACCTTACAGCTAGCTGATTGAGATAAAGTGGATGTTATATTGGCAAATAAACACTCTTGATTACTACTTATTAATCTTGAACTAGAAATCTGACGAATTTTACCACAACTTTGTAGTGTACCTGAAACACTTGCAGTCGAAACACAATGGAATACTGCTGTAACTTGTAAGTATGAATGTATGATCATTACCAAATTTAAGAATCTATTACTACATCAAGAGAGGGCTTCCTAATTTCTAGCATTTCCACAATTTACATTCATGCTTGTGGAGATAATATATCTGAGATAGTGATAAATGGAAAATGAAGTTCTGGGATGACCAAGAAATAACAACAATCAACTTCACTTGCCACCATTTCCAGATGGAAAACCACCAAATAAGCAGATAACATGCACATTTTTATTCAAATCAATCTGCTAAACTCTAGCTAATATTCCCTTTTTTTATATTTAAATAAGAAATAAGTGGTGAAAGATCAACCCAGAACACATCCTCCCACTACAAATTATGCTGGCCAGAATTATGGATAATAAGTTTCCTTTGCGCAGCTCAAGTCTGTTATATATATATATATATATATATATATATATAGAGAGAGAGAGACGTGGGGGATTGTGGGAACTTGTGAAAACCACTACTTACTATTCATATAGTATGTCATAGGTTTCCAAGTTGAAAGAGTCCTACCTTGATCCTATCATAATGAATTAAGGTAACAGAACTGACCCAGAAAAATATCTGAATAAAACCTAAGGCAAAGTTGGTCAGAGCATATACAAAGTGCATCAGAAATAGTCAAAGAACACCAAAGAATACCCTCTGAACTTTTTGGACAACTTATGATCAGTCTGGAAAAGATGTGTATGAAAGAAAGAGCCATGACAAACAATACCAAATGAAAAACTCGGTCCCAATTACTGTAAAGATTACCTTGGTAATTGAACGCAATTGGCCACATGTTCTAATTTGTTTATTCTTCAATTTTTCTTCCAAAACATGTCCAATACCAGGAAGTGCCTTAACGGGAAGTGTGTATAAATAATCATCCACCTGGATAGAGACATGATTAGGTAAGTCCTGCAACTTGATTTCAAAACTATGAACCCTCTTGAGCAGATGCTCTTTATAAAACCATATAAGATAACACACAAATTAGTGAGGAAAAGAAACCTAAAAAGGCTAGAACATATTAAAACAACTAACGTTACACCTTTACCTTTCCAGTAGGAATATAGACTGACATACTGTCAAAATTATATTTTGATTTAAAATAAGTAGACTGACATACGAATAAGCACATTATTCTCTTCTTCCAATGTCAAAGTCGTAAATATGTGAAGCTAGATCAAGCTATTAAACTAATCCCTCCATAGGTTTGCAACCTCATCATTTTGCTCTGTTCCCTGTCGATCACATTCACACGAATCAGATCCCAGCAAGACATCAGATAAAAAATAATCCTACTGATTCCTTTCCACGTACCAAAATCTAAAATCTCAATTTCTGCAATTGCATAAACTTCAACGAACAAATAGGATATATGAATCTTGAAAGTGCCTCATCTATTATTAGATTTCTCTTGATAAAATTCTTAAAACGTACAGGAGAAACATCACCACATACATAATACACTGATAGTAAGGAATTGAGGATAGCATCACACCACACATTCATAACCAACTCCGTTCAACAAATTAGCCAAATACGTAAATTCGTTAAATTAAGCCATCTTTGCCCATTATTCAGCTTAACTCAGCAATAATGAGTAACTCACACTCACAAGTACAAACTCAAACATCAATTTGCCGAATTCAGCAAGAATAAAAAGTAAGAAATAGAATTAGGGCTAGATTGTATGGATGGAATAG
The DNA here is from genome assembly GCF_028751815.1 of Salvia miltiorrhiza. Classification (NCBI taxonomy): domain Eukaryota; kingdom Viridiplantae; phylum Streptophyta; class Magnoliopsida; order Lamiales; family Lamiaceae; genus Salvia; species Salvia miltiorrhiza. The sequence continues at coordinate 117,016 of NW_026651508.1, forward strand.
AAAACCTAGCTTCGAAAGGGGAGAATTGCGGCTACCCTGCTCTGTACCCAAGGAGAGCGGCACGACGACGAACTTCCGACGCACGACGGAGCTCGGAGGATCGACGGAGGCGGCAGGTCCTCACCTGCTCGACGGAGAAACGTAACAGCAGCGAGAGATTGGGAAAGAGTCGAGAGAGAGCTAGGACTCGGTTTCTATTCTCTTCGTGTGTGAGGGAGATTTGTTCTTGAGAGTGAGTGAGAGAGGTAACGAGAGAGCGGAGGTGACAACGACTCGCCCGACCATTCACTGGTCTTCCAGTTGCAGCGGCAACGGTATTTCTTTCTATGAAAGCTAGGGCTCAAAATTGGAAGGGAAAGGGGCTCCTGCGTGGAGGCATCGACAACATCGGAGAGAAGGGCGCTGCGTTGCCGGATTTCAGCTCAGGCGACGGCGTTTCCTGATTTGGGGAGGAAATTAGGGCTCCCCTTTTGTCTTCATCCGTGATTTTTGAGAGAGAAGAATGGATGATGGGAGGAAGTAGTCGAGGAGCAGCGCCCTCGGCCGGACACGGCCTCGCCGGAGCCGGTGGGAAGGCGGACAGGTGGTGCGGCCGGAAGAGGGAGTTCAGATGCGGATTGGGTGGAGTAGAATGGGGGAAACTAAGTTTCAAATGATATAATAAATATAAGTTTTAAAAAAATTTAAAAAAAATAATTAAAAAAATTAAAAAAAATTATACATAACAGTTTTTAGATACGCTCAAACATAACGGTTCCAAAACCGTTGTAAATGACTCTTATACATAACGGTTCTTTAACGTTATGAATAAACCGTTATAAAAGATGGTCATAGATAACGGTGGCTTAACGGTTTTGTAATACCGTTATGTATGTAACTAATAGATAACGCAAAAACATAACGGTTTTTCAAAAACCGTTATCTATGCATATAGACAACACTACATAGATAACGGATTTTTCCAACACCGTTATCTATTCCTAAAAGTGCGCTCATACATAACGGTTTTTGAAAAAAACCGTTATCTATGCACTGTTATGTATGTAAACTTTTGTAGTAGTGACGTAAGATTGGCCCCTTGGAAGTTTTAGAGAAGATCAATCCGAATGCTTATAGACTACGCTTGCCGAGCCATGTTCGTTGCTCAGGGTGTTTTCAATGTCAAACATTTGGTGCCTTACGTCCGCAACAGTTCTTCTGAAGATGAAACTCCAACTGATTCGAGGTCGAATTGTTTTGACCCGAGTGAGAATGATGTAGATGAAGCTGCATTATCTTTCCTTGCGGCTGCAGCGAAGAAGTGATTTATGATTGCTCATTTGTCTTATTTATTCTACTTTTAAGTGAGTATTAAGTTTAGTATTTGAGTTTTGGGCTTTAGCCCATTATGTTATGCTTTAAATAAGAGTCTTGTTTACATATTAAACATTGGATGATTTTTAATATTGAAGCTAGGGTTTTCTCCCTATTCTGTGCGTTCTTATGTTCATTGTTTTCAATTTTAGCTCTTGTTACCCTATGTTGTTATTTCTATTCCAACATCATTCCTAACACACCCGGTTTTACCCTATGTTGTTATTTCTATTCCAACATCATTCCTAACACACCCGGTTTTGTGCGAAGCTACACTTTGAGAGCATGTTGCACATAACAAAAGTTTTAATATAACTTCTATGAGTAAGACCTACTAGACGGGATTGATTCTCTTGGACTCGGATTTTTTTTTTTTTTTTTCATATTTTCAAAAATCCATAAAATACCACTCTTAAATTGGGGGACAAGAGAATAAGGTGAGGCCTCACAAAGATCAGATGCATAAGATATATTCAATTTTTGGAACTTTACAACAAGATATATTCAGTATTTGGAAACCATTTATACATCCTCATGATATTGCAGAACATGTAAATTAAGAAATAAAACAATTAACTAAATATTCCTTCATTGCAACCTGTATCAGCCCTCACTAGCTTGAAGATTAATCATATGTAAACCAGCAAGGCTATGTCTTCTAATAGCTGAAAGAAAATCTCCCCAATAGCTTTGTATTAATTCCACCACAAAATTGGGTGAAGCCAAACTTAGGCCAGTTGTAACAACTTTACATCATCAGCCTCCATGTTTTTTCAGAATATAGAAGGCTAGGATCACATAATCCTATAAACACAAAAATGATAATTGCTGTGAAACATTAAAGGGTTGCATGAAATTCCAACTTCCTTTTATCTTATCTACTGTTTCTGTTGCCTGTTCTCGATTTCGCACACTCTCCTAATAAAGAGAATCGCCCTCTTTGAGCCGAGGTGCCTTTTTTAGCCTGGAGAAGGAAAGTATGGATAATGAGTGTTAACCAAGTGTATCTTGCAATTGTTGTTTCCAATCAATCAAACTTGAATATGAATCAGCATACCTTCCCCCTTGTGTGTGGTCTTCGGTTATTCCAACAGAACATCCCACTGCAACCTCCGCCTCCTGATCCAGATTCGTAGCCTCTGTACAAGGAAAGATCAGCACAAATGATAGAACAAGAACAACTCTTCTCTTGCTCTTTCGACTTTATGTTACATAGGAAAACAAGAACAGTCGTCACAAGTCGATCCAATTCTACAGAATTCTAGTCTAGTCAGAAGATCATCAATTAATTGATGCCATGATTGCTGTTGTTCAGCGAACTTGATTTCTACTGCATTTTCTGTTTTCTATTTAATGAATTTAGTATCTAGACCGAAATTGATGTTTAGAGCAGCTAGCTCAAACTAACATTAGTAAATCAACTAAATACTTATCTCTGTCTAATATTACCATTGTTATCTCTATATTGATCCATACTCCACAGTGATCAAAATTTGTTTCGCGTGCAACATTCAATTCTAGTGACTTCTAGCATATGTAAACGAAAACCATAGCAGGCTAAACACATCGAGCATGTGACTTTCAAGAACTCAAGAAATCTCCAAGAAAAAGAAGTGATAGCATTCATTCGGTCCTCGACATGGAGGAAATGAAAAAACGTTAATGTGTAAGAAGTTCAAGAGTATAGCATTATCTTAATTCTTACTTGTTATCTTTGCTGGAACTGCTGGCAAAGGTGCTATCATGGAGCAAGCTCGGGGAAATCGGACAGTGATCCATGTTCTTAACAACCTGTTCCTTCTGAGGTGCCACTTCGTTGTTCATTTTCAGTGTTTTCATTTCGTGATTCAACTTATCTCCCCAGTGCTGCAAGGGTACATCCATTCCATCCTGTGGCAGAACTTGATTCCTTTCAGGTCTCATATTGCTCGTTGATTGAGGCGTTCCTTTGTCCGATGCTTGCAAAGAGGCAGTTTTTGATATTTGCTCGTGGATGATGGATTCAGTTCTCTGCAAAGGAATATCTGACTTGCTATCTTCCATACTTTCAAAGCTTTCTCTTGATACCTTCAAAAGATCTAGACGCAAATCAAGATCAGAGTTATCTCCTGTAGCATTTGAGCGTGTTGACTTGTTTTCCCTGTTTATTAGAATCTCGTTTGTCAGCTTATGATCCAAAGAATCCCGTAGCAGACTTATTTTAACCTCCACATTGCATCGTAAAACAACTTCAAATGAGTTAGTGATGCTGCTAAGAAAGCCTTGTGCTCTGGTTTTGATATCACTATCCTCAAATGCAATGTGAGCAATAAAACCACCTGTATAAAGTTTAAAACTCATCAGAAAGGTATTTAAAAACCGCGACCCTATGATATTGGTGATGAATAGTATTGTTGCTTGACCATATCTAGTAATCTATAACATAACAAATTATAAATATATAAAAGAGTGTGGCTCATTCAAGTGTCAGTGACACATAAAGTGATGCAAAATTCAATTCTAACCAAAAAGATTAGTATTCTCAATCAGATAAACACTGTAAATGCAGCTGCATGGATAAACACACACACAGATAAAATGTGCTAATTTTTAAGAGTTGGTCTATAAATCTAAGGAACGGAGAAAAGGGAAAGCAGGAAAACTGTTATGAGTGTGTCCATTCTTCTAAAAGGGAATTTACCTTTCGTTTCCGATATTGAAACAAGCTTCCCATATGAATGAAGAAGTAGCCTCAGTGTCTTAGAATGACATTTCTCGATACATAGTAGCCAGATGCTAGTCAACATCTCTGAATCCACGCACGTCAAAGTGGTTCTCCTGCTTGGACAATCATCATGTGACGCCGTCCAACTTTTACCATCGTTAAATTGACTCTGATTGGTGTGTTGAGTTGGTCCGAGTTTGCTTGTAGAATTGCAATGATCAGCAAATATAAAGGATATGGGAGAAGCAGACTTTTCAGGTGCAAATTGTTCAGCAGTCGCTTCTCCAGGCATACTTACACAGTCCTCTTCAGTTGCCTTGGATTTCTGCCCTCGACTACTTGTGGACTGAGTTTGATTTGGAGAAGACATAGAACCTAATTGTAATAGAGTTGCTGTGAACCAGGTTGATCGTTCACTCGAAACTCTTAGATGCTTTTCTGCCTCTGATAGTAGTGTTAATGCATGTTTCAATCTGTGTAATTCTCTTTCGGTCACTGAAACATTTAATAGTTGAAAATGTTATTAGTGTATCAGAACATTTAAAAGGGGACGAAAAACTCAAATCCCTCTTACATATATCTTAGGATCAAACCTACAGGAACAAAAGATTTTCATGTATCATACAAAATACAAATGCAAAATCTCACACTGAAGCCATCAGGTTGGAGAGTCACAGTGAACAGAACAAAATGCATTTATAGGCAACATTATTGCAATACAAAGGTCAACATCATTTATTTGAAGTCCTTTTTAGTTTATACAATCCAATTATGTAAGTCGAAAATGAAATAGTTGGAATTAAGTTAATTGGAAAGACGAGCATATCTTTGAAAAAATTATCCCCAAAAGCCTAACTTGAGTGGTGAAGGTGATATTGTTATGTTCGATCAACCCATACAGATGATATCACTAAATACCCATCAGTAAACTTTGAAGATCTTAGAAAGTAGAGCTCAATACAGATTATTTGCAGCTAAGATGAAAGCAAAAAAAGAGCAACAGAAAAGAATAAACAGAGATCGACTTACAAGTTTTCCCACCAAAGAATGAATCAACGTGCTTTGCATCAACACTCAGGTGAGTTCCAGCAATAATATCCACAATAAGAGTAACCAACTGAGATATTAGAACTAGTGGATCGACACCTGAATCCATCATTTCTCTGGATTTTCTTACAGTTTCGGTAGCATTTGATGACATGGCTAATTCCAAAAGTTCCAGTAGTTTATCCTCAGAGACAACCCCCATCTTTACAAGAAAAGTCACATGCAATTTAGCATTATTCGATAGATTATTCAACTTGACTGCAAATGGTGCGACATGCACGTTAACTTTTCTGTTAAGCATGCAGATCAAAAACTTATTTCTTGACTTAATTAATAAGAAAGAAAAATGTAATAGATTTATTCATTTGGATGCAAGTCATATAATGGAAAAACTAACTGGATCAGTCAACATAGATTAAATAGAGACTTGGGAAAAGGTTAGCTTAAACTCACCAGCTCATTCACCAAGGACTTAGTAATTTGCTTCCCAAATAAACTCAACTGGTCCAGCATGATTTCAGCATCACGTAGAGAACCATCTGCATTCGAAGCAATCAGCTCTAATGCATTTGATTCAACATCTAGATTTTCATCAATGGAGATCTTCCTTAGTCGAGTAACAATATCGCCATTGCCAATTTTGTTGAGAATGTGCTTCTGACACCGGGTCAATATAGCTCGTGGCACATTGTCGATATCAGTTGTTACAAGTATGAAAACAGTAAACGGCAATGGTTTTTCAAGAACTCGAAGAAACAACAGCCATGCTTTTGAGGGCAGTAAATGACAATGGTCAATGACAATAACTTTGTAATGTGGAAGTCCCAGAGGATGAACCACTGATATGTTTCTCAAGACATTTTTCAGTCCATCGATTCCTTTCTTCTTGGAGCCATCAACTTCTTCAATAAATCTGCTCTTTCCAGATGAGAAATCAGCACATTCCCTGCAGACGCCACATGGCTTACGTTCTTCAGTGGCAAGGCAATTCAAAGCAGCAGCAAAAATCCTAGCCATTGATGTCTTTCCAACTCCACGAGGGCCTTGGAATAGATAAACGGAGGCAATCCTCCCTCTCAAAACTGCATTCATAAGAGATTGAACAGCTATACTCTGCCCGATTAAATCCGTAAAACATATTGGCCTATATTTATGGCTCAGGCTTTTGATATTTTCAGAACCTTCTTTATGTACTTCCCCATTCAAAGCTACTAACTCTAGCCCTTCTAGACTCGTACAACTTGAAGACTGCCTCCTTCTAACCAGACGGCTCAAGCCTTCCAAATCAAGTTCAACTAGTTTTGCTGAGAGCTCATCATCACTGTCCCTGCTTCTCACAGATGATCCACTAAGGCCATCAGCACTGTTGCCAAGAAGAGGAACAAGGCCTTGAGCTGCTGCTATCTTAGAGCCGAGTCTCTTCTTGTTGGAACCCAAAGACACACGGTGATGCCTTCTCTGAGACATGGTCTGGCTTCCACAAAACAAGCTGCTCCCTCTTCTTCTCAGAGAATCAGAAAGAGACGGAGAGCAGGAACTCCCGTTTCTAGACCTAGGAGTCGACCTTCTAGACCAGTAACAAGGAATTCCACATCCTTGCTGCCCAGGAAAGTCCAACTGATCATCCACCTCATCATCCCCATCGTTCAATGATCCGGTTGTGGCGTCCCAAGACTCAACCGTACTAGCATTCCTGATTGCATATCTATTATAAGAGCGTGTCGACAAGGCTTGTGTGCTAAATGAAACAGAATCATCCTCTTTCCTACGACCCCTCACCATCTTCACAGGAGGACAAGACCAACCCTTACTATTCTTGAGTCTAGCAAGCAAATGTGAGACTGCAGAATCTCTCCCTAAATCCTCAGAATTGCAATAATCTCCATTTTCATAAGACTGATCAATCAAACTCAGTAAATCCTCCCTCCCCAACCCAACACTGGGCGAATCATCCATTGCATTTTTCGTGTATCTACTCAATAACATCCTCATTTGCAATCTTTGCCCTGAACTAGGACTAGAATAATTAGACCTCTTTGATTTCTTCTTCCTGATGCGCCTAATAGACGGCGTAAAACTCGACTCTATGCATCTGAAAAATGATGCAGTAAACCTATCACTCTGATATCCATCACTCTTGGAATCATGTCCACCTTCATTCCTCACAGTGTTGAAGCTACCGACTTGGAAGCTCCCCTCTTGAGTAGAAGAAGACCCCTCAACATCATCATCACCAATCTGTTTACTCCTTTCACTCTCAGATTTCTGATTCTTCCAATTACACAAATACACTCTCCCCTTTTCCCTCTCACTAGCATTTTTAGAGGTATTATTAGTTCCTATTTGCAAAATGTGGTGAGAGGAAGAACCAGACACGTTACCTTGAGCGCGGCCATTCTTGGTGGATGAGGAGGTCCCAGGGTCCCTCAGCACTCTAGCAGTCGCAGCCTTGCGGATTTGCGTCAACTCTTTCTTCCAATGCAGGTTGTTAGGACTGCGACCACCACCCGCCATCGCAGCCGGACTAATTCAACAACACACAAAAAACTTCATTCAGAATGTGTGATGGGAAAGTTTAGAAATGGTTGCTGCAGTGCAGATAATGGCCAATATATGGGGGCAAGGAAAGAATTATAGACTTCCCTTTTCTGTTGTGTTGGTTGAAATCGAGCAGAAGAATTGAAATGTTGAGACCTCTTTTTCTTCCCTCCCTTGAAGAGAAAGAGCATTTGATGGCCCGCCACACAGGCTCCAAAGATTCTGTTGTTAAGAGTGACGGATTTTTCCGTTTCTGTCTGATTTTATTTTTTTTGGGTTCTTGTGTCAATCGCACGTTGCAATGTTCACTGAACTACTGAATCACATACCTTATTTGTTGCATTTATAGTAGATTTTCGCATTAAATGTGCCGATTTGTGAATGTGTATTAATGGAGAGTAAATAAATTGCACACTAGGTATCATGTATGTTACCGTTGATATGAAATATTTAAAAAATATAGTATGAGGGTTTAGTAGGAGGGTTGAATACTCCTTGTACTCTTCATTTATATTTCATCCGTCCCAATAAAAGCGGTGCGCTTTTTTTCGGTACGGGATTTAAGGATAACAAGATTGTAGTATAAAAGTGTGTAAAGGTGTATGACGCCACATTGTTTGTAATGTAAAATTATTGCCAAAAAATGAAATGCATCACTTTCGTTGGGACGGCTCAAAAAGGAATACGCACTGCTTTCGTTGGGACGGATGGAGTATAATTTATTTTGACCTTTCAAAAAAATATTTAAAAAATATTATTTTCGCATAAAGTTCAATCTTTGGAGTATTTTCAACAATACATGAGCTAAGAAGTAAATGGCTTAAATTTTTTTAAGCACGAGAATTAAAGAGAAGGTGTAAATGGATTGAAAGTGGCATGGTCAATATTTTTTTAAGTGTTAAAATTTTTCATTTGAGAAGACATGTCACTTATAGTGGAACAGTTCAAAATAAAATATATGCCACTTTTAATGGGACGGAATGAATATTTGAATATCAGAATATGTGATTGTACGAAACTTTTCCGCTTCCTTTTCATTTTTCTTCTTCGACGGAGAAACTGAACCAAACCTCAACAAAAATAACCTAATTCGTGGTGCGGGTGGAGGAGTGGTTCGTGATCATACTGGCGCTCTTTTGCTTGCTTTTTGCTCTCCGTGTGTGGCTTCCACAAGTTTTGAGGCTGAGCTTGTTGTGTTACTTGAGGGTCTTAAGTATTCTACAAGCTTGTTGTGTTAAGGGGGAATAGTATTCACCCCGTTTTAGAACTTGTGCTCTGAGTTCAGTCTTTTTGTTTGTCTAGAACTGCTGTATGGTTTTGACATCATCAAAAAGGGGGAAATTGTTGGAAACCTTGTGGAATATCCTAATCCTTGTTTTGATGATACCAAAATCCATAGGTCTTAATTGTAATAGACTAGAACTGTTTGAACTCAAGTGTTAGAGTTCATTTCTAGTTTAGCTTGCGGTTCTGATGACTGAAGACTGAAGATACCAACTGAAGAATCAATTCGGAACTGATTACTTAATGCGTGCCGCGTGGACTCAGTGGACTGATACTAAAGTCAAGTATCAGTTAAGCATTCTTCCTCGGACTGAACTTCCAACGTTCAAAAGGAAGCCACGTACTCACATAGTATAGCCGCATTAAATGCAGAGATCTCAGGATCATCCCTCTCTGCAGAGGTCATTCCTATTTGGTGGCTACTTTATCAGAGACGTCGCATCTCCTGCTCTTCAACATAGCCGTTCCCACCAAACAAAGAACCTCGAAGATTGAAGCCTCAGCCCAAATTCGAAATGCTCTCCAACGGAAGAAATCTTGAAGACGTTCTCCACCAACGGATCTATTCAAGACCTTTCCTATAAATAGCGTTCGAGGATCACTTCAATCTTCACCGATTCAACGACATAAGCTGAAACTCTGCCAAAATAGTTTCTCAGCCAAAAGCTTAACCTCCCCAAAGCTTGAATCGAAGAAGAGAATTCCAAAGCCAAAAATCAGTCACTGCTGATTACACACATTCTCTTAGACCTTAGGAAAACCTCTGTTTACCCAGAAGCCTAGGTCAAACTTGCTCTAAAAAACTCGTTCTTTGAAGTATAGTTGGCAAGTTTTCAAACCTCCTTTCGAGAGATAGAATCGAGTGTTTAAGTGGTAAGGAGTTCAGGAAGGTACTCTGACTCAGTGAGATCCTAGCGCGGGTTGTGCTAGGAGTGAGAAATCCAACGCGAGTGAAGTGTTGGTACTGAATAGTGGAATCTTCAGTGGTACGGTTGTGTGCACCCGACAAGCACACGGTTCGGTTTGTAGTTTGTAGTGCACCAGTTAAGCACTTGCGGAATGGATTGTTGGTCTGATCAACCGACCGTGGATGTAGGAAGTGTTTTCCGAACCACGTAAAAGTCTCTGTGTTATTTACAGCTTTCAGTTTTATATTCTTACTTGTGCTCTTTCGTTTGATAAACTGAATACTTAATAACTGCAAAGAGAAACCTAAGACTAACAACGTGCTCAACCAAGGCTATTACGAAACAAAGTTATTTCCGCTGCGTATGATATCAGTCTGACTAATCTATCCTCTGATAGTCAGGAAGAGTGATATCATCTCTGTTTTAGCAAACTCGACTGAAGCCTTTACGTGCATCAGTTAAGTTCCAGATAACTCCTTACTGAAGAGTTTTTCAGTATCAGTCGTCAATCCTGTTTGGTCAAAACTCCTTTTTGTTAACAGGTGTCACAGTTTGCTTGTAAAGTTTCGTTTTGATCTCTATCTTGAGATCCCTCTGTCTTAGAGGAGAAAAATAGCCCATAGGTGTATTTCTCCCCCTCCCCCCATACACCTATTCGAGACCCTCTGGACCTAACACAGATTAATAAAGATGTGACGCATAAGTAGCTACTTGAACGCAGAATAAGAATCTAGAGTAAACACCGATGATGTGCCAAAAAATCTGCGCCTCATAGAATAGCTTCTATGGAGTTCCAAGACTTGAAGATACAAAAAGAAGACATCCCAACGACGATGTTTCACACAAGATACAACCACTATGATGTTGTAGTGATGCCTTTCGGACAGAAGAATGCAGACATAGGTTTTAGTTATTAAAGAAAGAGTTGTCTACTACCCCAATACTTACAGTCTCCGAAACAGACAAAGAATACGTTATTTATGCAAATGCATTAGAGAATGAAATCATGAGCAAAGCTCATGAAACACCCTATGCAACACATCCTGGAAGCAAGAAAAAGTACCAAGACTTGAAGAGAAGGTTTTGATGGAGAAGCATGAAACAAGAGATAACTTCATTCGTAGAATGGTGTTTGGCCGTTAGGAAGTGAAGGCGTTACATCAACAATCCTATGGGAGGCTACACCCATTAGAAATTTTAGAAAGAAAGTCAAACCACATTGCTAGAGACTTTGTCACTAGATTGTCAAAGTCGAAGAGAGAAAAGACGGCCATTTGTGCAATCATCGACAAGCTAACGAAAGGTGCTTGCTACATATCAATTCCGATGACTTATGGATCCGACAAATTAGCTTAGATTTATATTTTTGAGATCATGTGATTGCATGAAGTCCCGACAACAATCACATTCGATAGGGATTCTAAGTTTACGTCACGTCTCTGGACGAGCTTGTTGAAAGAGTTAGGCCTTAGATTGAATTTTAGCATTGTTTTGTTTTTCCATAGACGGATGGACAATCTGAGGGACCATTTACATTCTAGATTATATAGCTTAGACAATGGTTTTAGAAATATGAGCTCAATGTGAGCAACTTCTGCTCAATTCGAGATTTCCTACAACAATAAGTTTCTAGGCCGCTATCACCATGACACCATACGAAGCACTGTACGGAAGAACATGTCGAACCCCGCTTTATTGGGATGAAGAAGAAGAAAGAAGAGCACTTGGACCCGAAGAGGTTGAAGAAAATGATCACCTAGTGCGATGATTAGGTAACAAATCGAGGAAGCTCGAAATCATCAACCGTTGTACGCGGACACGAGACGGGCAGAGATCTAATTCAAAATTGGAGATAAAGTTTTCTTGAGAGTTCAACCCTCGTGAGGAGTACATCGATTTAGGATCAAGGGAAAGCTTAAGCGCCGATCCATTGGACCATACGCCATATTAGAAAAAATAGGTCCTGTTGCAAACAAACTTGCGTTGCCGCCAAGCTTCGCAAATGTTCATGACGTTTTCCACGTGCCTCAATTGAGAAAGTACATGTTTGATCCTAAACATGTCATTCGCCAAGAAGAACTATCACTTGAACCAGACCTGAGCTATGAGGATTCAACAACTACGAAACAAGTCGAATGCCTTAGTCAAGATACAATGGAGACATCACGGTCAAGAAGAAGCAACTAGAGAACTCAAAGAAAAGATGAAAGAAAAGTATCTTGAGCTTTTTCCCGAAGGTGAGTAACTCAAATTTCGGGATGAAATTTTTTAAGGGGGGGTAGGATGTAACACCCCGCAGTTTACTTATATTATTAAGACGCCATTAAGAGTATTGAGATATTAGCATTAGCTTGTAACTGATGAAACGAAGTTCCTCAGCAAATTAGGGTATGAGTATTTTAGAGGTCCAATGATACAATTATTGAGTAAATTGTATTGATAGAAAGAGTTTAGACAGAGATGCTGATTGAATTGATAATAGAATTATAATTTCTCTTTTCGTTCTAGAAAATAGATCTGTGATAGTTATTTTATTAAGATTTACGATGTTAACCGAATAAGAAATAGAGACGACGTATATGAGTGTAAATTACTAGAGAGAAATGCCAGATTTTTTAGACGATTAACTTGATGCTTAAGATTTTGACTGATTGAGATGTCATGGTCGAGTGATAATATTTGATTATCTTTTATGTGACCTATGTGGTGATATATTTGAGATTGATTGATTTATAATTTTTCTTGGACGTAGTAACATAGAGATGATTTTTTATTTTTTTTAATGGTGAATTGTGATCTCACTTTTATATTATAATTTTTCTAAGGAAATTTCTTGGAATTTGATTTTATAATGAGTTAGATGTGATGTGAATTATGTGCGTTCTAATTATGATTAATTATTTGATCACACTATTACATGATATTTTATTTATGATATTTAATTAGTGGGTAATTTCCTTAACCTAAATTTCACTACACATTTTTACCACTCACATAATTCTTTAATATTAAGATGGGAGATATTTTAGACAAGTGGGCTAGTGCCACTTGCAAGTGTATTGAAGAAGCTTAGTTTGGAATGACTTAGGGAGCAAATTTAAGCTCTAAACAAAACATCCCTCTCCCTCTCTTTCTCTCTCTCTCTCTCTCTCTCTCTCTCTCTCTCTCTCTCTCTTCTCTCCCCCTCATTTCGTTCCCTCCCTCATCTCTCCCTCTCAGTTTTTTCTCTCACTACCACCATTGCTAATCACTTTCCAAGTTTTCAAGATAGAGTATCGCCATTCCCAGAGAAAAGGATTTTGTCAATATCTATATAAATGATCTTTCCCCTGCGTTCAGTCGGACGGGAAGTGGTGTTTCCAGTGGCGGATGGGTGAGTAACGCGTAAGAACCTGCGCTTGGGAGGGGAACAACAGCTGGAAACGACTGCTAATACCCCGTAGGCTGAGGAGCAAAAGGAGGAATCCGCCCGAGGAGGGGCTTGCGTCTGATTAGCTAGTTGGTGAGGCAATAGCTTACCAACATCTCTACACCATAGATCTATATCAAAATCTAGTTTAATCATCTATTACCTTGAATCAAAGACCAAGGATTGAAGGAGTTTCAAGATTTGAGTCAAAAGAGAATATTTTTATTTTTGTTCAAATCCTTGAGTAATTGTTGTATTTACTTAGATCTAGACTTATTTGAGTTATATTTGTGTGTATATGGATAGCTCAAGCAAGAAAACATCTCTTGTAATAGATCTAGACCTATTTAATTCTTGTAATTTTCGAAATTTAGGGTTCTACCCCTTCAAAAAAAATCATTTTCTTTTCTTAAATTGAGGTTATTTTAATGCTATTGGGATTCTATTGAGTATTTCCATGTGTAGAGAATGGATTTAGAAAGAGATATGAGATTTGAAATAGTTTAGTTTGTGTAAATTTGAAAACTTTTGGATTTGAGGCTTGATTGATGAATTGATATGAGTTATTGAGATGACTAATATGATATTTGATGGATTGAATTGATGATTGGAATTGATTGGTAAATTTTTGTGTGAGTTAGTTTGATGTGATTTAGGTAAAATTGATTCTATGGTTTAATTTACTAATTGATTGCTTATTTATGCTATTAAGTGATTCAATTTGATAGATCTAAGGTTTGATTTATGATTTATGCATGTTTACAAATTTTCAAAAAGTTTAGTTTGTTAAAAATTGAGACTTTATGATCTATGTGTTAATTGATTAAATTGGCTAAGGTTAATTGTTATTAAGCGTGATAGAAATGATAATTAGGGATCAATTTGGTTAATTGTCAAGAATGCCTAAAATTGGTTAAGTTTAGTTTACTAGTAATTGGGAGCTTTTGATTAATGAGATAAATACTTGAATTGCTGATGTTTATGTGTTAATTAGACTACTAGGAAGGAGAAAACATGATTAAATTGTTTATTAATAATGAGTTATGAAAATTCCGCCGAGTCCCGAGTTAGTTTGCGTGCATACATGAGATCTTGTATATAAGATGAGTTATGAGTTAAGCATATCTATATGTGGCTAGTTGATGATAAATTGAGCCTATATATGCGATATGAGACGAAACAATCGTTCCCCAAAAACTTGTGTGTTGACCGAATATATGTCAGAGAAGGGGAAGTCAAGTTTGATTTTTCTTGTGTTATATGATCACGTATTTATGTTATTGTGTGTTATGTGAGCTTAATTTGAATTTTTGAGAATTTTTCGATAAAGTAACTTTAAGGTTAGTTTGTTAAAAATTACATAAATTGGAATTACTTTCTCATGTCAATTATTTCTGAAAAAATGATTTAAGAATGTGCTATTACATGTCCTTAGCTTACTAAATAAATTTTTTGGGAATTTTTCCCCAATTAAAAATATTTCTTTTCCATTTTTACAAAAAGTTTTTAAATGTATTTACTAAGGTGCTATTGAACTTGATTAATTATTCTATGAGCTTAATTAGGATTGATGCTGTATTGTGTGTGCTTGTGTGTTGATATAGTCTAGTTCTATATGAGTGATAAGTCGAGAGTAGGATTGGTGTTTACTTAGGAAGACTAGTTGATAAGAGAATGATATAGTTGGAGTGAAATGATGAGAGACGATAGAATAATACCAAGATTAGAATAGTATTCTTTAGTAAGGAAGTTTCTGACTTATTTTATATTATCTCATGGACCACCTATGTCGACTATGGTATCTGAAGAAAAGAGAAGAAGACTTAGCTACGTCAAGTATCAAGGGAAGTAAGCTAAAGACTTCAGGTGGGCATTATTTTGATATCCCTATTATACATGATATGATCCTTGCCGATCAATCAATCGAACACGCAAACAGAAGACTGAAACGAACGAACTATGGATAATGGAATCCCAAAATCTCTGAATCTAACCCACGAAATTATATAGGCGAGTGAATTCCCTATATCCCAATGTGATGTTGACGCAGCAACTTGGGGACGATGAATGACACCCGATGAGGGTTAGTTGACTCGTCGTTACGCCGATAGATGAATCCGTCTTAAAATTTCAAGAGGAATTCGAAAACTCACAAGAGAGAATAAAAACTCACAATTTGATAAATAATAGGTTCAATTTTCGGCCACACCCTAAAAGCCCTATATATAGGCAAAAACTAAACCTAATCTAACAAGGAAACAAATTAAATAATACCCTAATCAGCCAAACAAGGTCCTTATTCCCTAATTTTCGAAAATAACATAAAAACTAAACTATTGAGCTCTAAAATAACAATGCAGAAAATAAAATAAACAAAGTCTTCCAACTTCGGCCCAAAAGCAAATAAATCAAAATCAACGCGTCAACTCCACCATCTTTAAATGGCTTCTTCTTCAACTCCTGCTTCTTCAACGACGAACCTTGGGTTGCATCATTCTCCTTTTCTTGAAGAGGATTTGTCCTCAAATCCAAGTCGTCATCTACATCAAAAGGAAACTTGTCCTTGCACATATGCAACCATTCCCAAGCACTAGGTTTAAACACCTTCAAACTCTTTCTCACTGTAATACCCCGTTTATCCCTAGCTAAATTTAGAGTAATTTTGAATTTAGATGTTAAGACGATTCACGTCGGATAAAAAAAAGGGAAATTTATTTTAATTCCAACTAATGATTTGCAATTTTTTTTTTTGTAAATTTTAATTATTTAAAGTTTATGCATTTTATATTTATTTGAATTGAACATTTAAGCATTTACATGAACTATTTATTTAGCGAGCCCCCATAAATTTTACTTATATAATTTTAATTAGTCATAGCCTTTTCAACCATTCCCATCAGCCACCATACTTCCTCTCACTCACGTACAACTACTCTTCAACATAACCCCGAATTTCAGCATGAGGCCATGTCAAGGTACAACTGTACAAGTAGGGATCAATCACCTAAAGAAAATATCAAGTCTGCATGTAACACCTCCCCTTCATTTTCACGGACAAAGCGCTGCAAACTCACACCATCCCTCAACAAGTCACTGCAACCAAATTTACTTTGGCATTTCTCACAAGCTTCAACAATCCTCCCCATATTCCTCTCTCGCAAGAAAGGTTCAAGAACAGAATCATCCGCCATTCAAGAACTCACAACTCACAAGGTTTTATCTTGAACTCCTTGCTTATCCTATTTTTTTTACAGAGATTAAGGCCCTTATTTTGTGTTCCACATTCTGAAAATCTCAGAAACACAGACAAAGAAACGCACATACGCATACATCTATTCTGTATATATATAAATATGTGTGTATCCGCATAAACAATCGAACCAAGTTTTCAGTATGTATAACAAAATTCATTTACTGATATAAAGAAAAGACTTGTGTTGGTACATATGAAAGAATCGACTTGATAAAAGAGAAGTCTTGAAGCTTTAACTTTCCTCTGTTTTTGAACTTGCTATTTTGAACCCTGATCTTGGTAGAGTCGAGTAGGGAAAATGGGTATTGGGATGTTAACTGTTGTGGTGTCGCCGGAGATAAGGGAGAGGGTCGAAGTTGAGTCGTGACTGAGTTGAGTCAGGGCTGCCACGGCGGTGGCGGCGGCTTAGCTGCTGCTGATCGGACTCAGGGGAGATGAGGGATAGGTGGCGGTGGCGGCTAGCGGCTGCCTCGTCGGGGATTTCAGAGGCGGCGATGGCGGCGGCGGCTGCCGCCGGGGAAGGAAATGGGAGGTGTGTGTTTCTATGTGTAGAGCGAGGCGAGATGGGAGAGAAATAGAGAGAGGTCGAGAAGGAGAGGGAGACGCACCGCGACTTCGCCGCCGGCTGCTGTTGCCGCGGCTGGAAGGGCGGTGTGTAGGTGGGGGAGGAGAGGGGTGCTTTGTGTATGCGCAAGTGATCTGGCGTGTGTGCGTGTGATGTTGAAGAAGAAGGGGTAATAGGTTTGGGTTGGGTCTGGAATTGGGCTGATTTTAATTAAGTGATTGGGCCCTATTTTTTTAATTAACTTACTTGGGCTGTAATTTATTTAGGTTTGGGGCTGCCCCTTGTATTATGGGCTGCGAATTTTTTTAAGAAAATGGGGCCTTTATTTAATTATTTTGGACAATTCTTAATTTATTTAATTAGACTATTAAATAGATTGATTAATTATTTTATAAATGATTTGCATAATAATATTATATTATTATTATGTGCATATTTTAAGTCATTACTTATCATATGTTTAAGCATGAAATGAATCTGCATTTGCATTATGCAATAAAAGCATTTATGATTTAATTGGTTTTACTTACAAATCCAATTGCTAAAGAAAATCGAGTAAGAATATTGTTGGTATTCTTAGCTCAAGAATTAGTTTTCAATCATTATTATTAAATTTTGAAAACCGGCGTGATGAATCATAGAATGTTAAGCACTTTCCCTATGACTTAAGATTAGATTCAGGAGACCTATTAAGAACAGATTTCTTGTAGGCTTTGTGGATCAGGAGGATTAGCACCGCTATTCCGATTCAGAGTTATGATTAAACGACAGGCTTTGCCTAATCAAGTGTGCTTACTTTCCAAATGTATAAAGTATGATTGAGTTATTAAGCTCTAAATGTTTCAATAAAATGCAAACTATTTATTCAATGAACTGCAAACTGTTTGTCCTATAAAATGTTTATGTGCACTCTGCTCTGTTTAAGGCTCGCAAAGTTAATCAATTGAGGTTCTCTTATGACCTCACACGTTGTTTGAGAATTGTGTACACTTGTTAGCTGACTCGGTGGGTTGATCTCCATCGAGCACTAACCAGAGGCGTTATAAGGGTGCTTGGCTGGATGTGTTTCGGAGCATGAGAAATATGAGACCTGCCTGGGTAGCGTCTTGAGGTCAAAGTAAACTTGTCTGGGTTACGCCCTCAGTTCAAGTAAGCAGGAGTAAAGGATCCGACAATGACTAAAAGGTCCGGGATCACAACGAGTAACAGAAAGGGAGTGTGACATGTGCGCACAAATGAAAGAAATTATTTTAACATGCTTAGAAGTTCTTTTAATTTAAAACATTCTAAGTTATGTCAAGTATGATTGGATAAACTGCCTTTACGAAAATATGAAATGTTTATGAAAATGCTTGCCCACTGAGTACATTAGTACTTAGCCCAAAAATACTTTCAAATATTTTTAGGTTGGCTGGTCTGTGCTGACGGGACGAGCTGAGGCTAGGGTTCAACTTCCTTTTAAGACTTCCGCTGTAGCAGTAGATAATATCTTATATTTTGTTTTCTCAACTTAAGATCTTCATGTTAAATTTCAAATGATATACCTGACCGAGCTCAGACTCTTCACTACTAAATTTATGCCAATGAACGTCGGTTGTCAGAAGCATGAAATAAAACTTGTGATCCAAAGGGGCATAGCCCGACTGCTACCCTATTTCGGTTTTAACAAAGTTTTTCTTTGTTTATTTCTATGAATTATCCACACCTCGATTATATTTATTCCTTCAAGAATTAGTGTGTGACACTCACGCGCCCCTTGGCCAACAACTCAATGATCAGCCTTTCCTCCTTCATGGCCCACTTCCAATCACTAGTCCTTGCAAGAAGAGACTTATGCATCAACCTATTCTCCTTTCTAACTACGGGTTGTTCATTGGACTTCACATTTTCCGCCTCCCTTTGCAACTGCACTTGATCTTCATAAACTTGTTAAGGAGTAAGAGTAACAAGTGACACCTTCTTCTGTTTATACTCAAAGGAATATTTGTTGGTGAAGCCATCATAAGTCACGCGTCGATTAAACTGTCACGGTCGCCCCAACAAGATATGGCTCGCTTGCATTGGAATCACATCACACAACACCTCATCCTCATACTTTCCAATACTAAAAGGAAACTTCACTTGCCTCGTAACTTTGATGATGCCGATCTCATTCAGCCACTGCAGACGGTACGGCTTGGGATGCTTCACCTCGATCAATCCCAATCTTTCAACCATGGCTCTACTAGCCACATTCGTGCAACTCCCTCCATCAATAATCATGCTGCACACCTTATCTTGAACAAGACATCTCGTGTAAAAGAGATTCTCCCGTTGCTCGCTCTCATCGGATGGAGTTTGAACACTCAAAGCTCTCATAGCTACCATCAGCTGTCCAGCTGGTGCGAAAATCTCCTCAATCTCCACGTCATAATCGACATTCTCTAAGACTGGCATATCAGGATCGGTCTCCTCACCATCAATCACAACTTCACCGTCATCTCTCATGATCATAAGTTTCTATTCGGATACTCACTCATAATATGCCCGAATTCTTGACACTTGAAGTAATTCTTATCTCGATTTCGACCATCGAAAATTGCCGGATTTGCTGAATTCGAACCCTCTATTCGAGCTCTAAAGAACTGATTCTTGTCATCTCTCGACGGCGTCTTCTTCTTCCATTGGTTCCCTTTTGACGAGGAACCACTAGAAACTGGTTGGGATTATCTCCAATTGCCCTGATTCTGTCTCTGGTTGCTGCTGTTGTTGCCCCTCCTCTTGAGTTGATTTTCTATCTTGATGGCCATGTGCACCATATCCTCCAACACAACATAGTGCTGCAACTCCACCTTATCACGAATATCCCAATGCAAACCAGCTAGGAATCTCGCCATAGTCGCCTCCTGTTTCTCCACAACATTGGCTCGAATCATGGCAATCTCCATTTCCTTGTAATGCTCATCCACGCTCCTACTGCATTGCTTCAAATTTTGCAACTTGTTGAAAAGCTCTCAGTAGTAATGAACACAAATCGCTTCCTCATCATAGTCTTCATCTCATGCCAATTTTGAATTGGTGGTTTACCGTTTATCCTCCTACTCGTCACCATTTGATCCCACCAAACAAGTGCATAATCTGAGAACTCTATTGCAGCCAGCTTCACCTTCTTGAGCTTTGAATAGTTATGGCAATAAAATAGAAGCTCCACATTTCTCTCCCATTCAAGATACAATTCTGGATCATTTATCCCTTGGAATGGGGGAATGTTCATCTTCATGTAGCCCAGATTGTTATCTTGCCAAGTCCTACCGCCATCTCGATGCCAGTCCTCTTCCTCACCACAATCTGTATCGTCTCCATGCTCCTCATACTGATGATATTGGAATCGACCTCCTCTACTACCACGGCCTCGTTTGTCGCTTCGGCCTCCTCCTCGAGTGAAATTGGTCTCTTTGGATTGAGACTGCTCGATCTGGTCGATCCTTTCATGCACCCCTTCCAACTCGGATCTCAGAATATTACCCAATTCTGATCGAAGTGCCTCCATTTTAAACTTCGTCTTTGGATCAATAACACGATGATCATCCGTACCTGAAACCTGTTCATCTTTCTTTGACAAATTGACATAGAAATAACAAACGTTTAGTAAAATAATAGGACCTCACTACCTCACAAGCACTCGTGTATCACTCAACGATGAATCACTCAGCACTCGTGTACCACTCAAACTAATGGCTCTTTTCACTCTAATAATCTCACTCTCTCTTGCCCTTTTCAACTCAAAATTCTCCCTCAAGGAATCGAATTCCCTCAATCTACCAGCTGAATTTAACACCAATAATAACAAATGAACCACCAAAAGTAACGTCCCACAAGATCACCACAACAACAAAACTGACTCTAAAGGCTCTATACTGTCCAACGAAGACGAAAAACACGAAGAAACGAAAACTAAAAACTAAAAAACGTGCTGCACAGAAACTATCTCAACACGCTCTAAACTACCCAAGGAACCCAGAAAACACAACTGCACACAAAGAAAATTTGGAAAAAGTGCACACAGAAGATGTCCCAACAGGCTCTACACGACCCAAGGAATCCAGAAACGAGATTAATTTAATCAAAATTCGAAACAAGTGTTCACAGAAACTGTCCCAAAAGACTCTATACGATCCAAGGAAACAAAGGAATAAAAATTGCACAAGATGATTTTCGAAAATTTCTATACTTTTTTGTCCTAACCCTCACAAGCTTGTATATTCTGGAAAAATCAAGAACCAAACGAAAAATATGAAGTATGGATGTGTATGGACGTGTAAAATAAGTATTATGATATATGGCAGAACACAGAAACCCTAATGACTGCCCGAAAATGAATTCGAACAGAGATATAGCAGAATATTTGTTAATACTAAAACAAAGATAGATATATGAAAACCCTAATCATAGAAAACGCAAAATATTTGTTAATCCTAAAACGCGGAAATACAGAAACCCTAAAAACAGAACAAAAATCTCAATCACGAAAAGAGAAGAAGACTTAGCTACGTCAAGTATCAAGGGAAGTAAGCTAAAGATTTCAGGTGGGCATTATTTTGATATCCCTATTATACATGATATGATCCTTGCCGATCAATCAATCGAACATGCAAATGGAAGACTGAAACGAACGAACTATGAATAATGGAATCCCAAAACCTCTTAATCTAACTCATGAAATTATATAGGCGAATGAATTCCCTATATTTCAACGTGATGTTGACGCAGCAACTCGGGGATAATGAATGACACCCGACGAGGATTGGTTGACTCGTCGTTACGCCGATAGATGAATCTGTCTTGAAATTTCAAGAGGAATTCGAAAACTCTCAAGATAGGATAAAAACTCATAATTTGATAAATAATAGGTTCAATTTTCGGCCACACCCTAAAAGCCCTATATATAGGCAAAAACTAAACCTAGTCTAATAAGGAAACAAATTAAATAAAACCTGAATCAGCCAAACAAGGCCCTTATTCCCTAATTTTAAAAAATAACATAAAAACTAAACTATTGGGCTCTAAAATAACAATGCAGAAAATAAAATAAACAAGGTCTTCCAACTTCGGCCCAAAAGCAAATAAATCAAAATCAACGCGTCTACTCCACCATCTTCAAATGGCGTCTTCTTCAACTCCTGCTTCTTCAACGACGAACCTTGGGTTGCATCAATACAAACTTACTAAATGATATACTCCCTCCGTCCCACTTCAATTAGCACATTTACTTTGGGCACGGAGATTAAGAATAAAGGGTTGAGTGTGTAAAGTGGGTGGGGACAATTTGTTTAATGTGTGTAGAGAAGATAGGGACCACATGCTATTTTTGGAAAGTGCCAATTGAAATGGGACAAACAAAAAAGGCAAGTGTTCCAATTGAAGTGGGACGGAGGGAGTAATACTTAGAGCATCCGCATTGGGGGTTCCTTGATAGCCTACTTGATAGCCTACTTGATAGTGGTTGTGTTATTGAGTAGGTAGTGCTGCATTGGGGTTCCTTGATAGCCTACTTGATTTTTTTAGTTTTTAAAGAGGAGAGAGAAATTTTTAAAGAGGAGAAGAGAATTAAAAAAAAAGAAAAAAAAAAAGAAAATCACTCGAGCATACTCGAAAACTCGAGTAGCACTCGAGTAGCTCCTCCCTGCATCGCCTACTCGAGTGCAATACTCGAGTTCGAGTAAGGCATCGAGGATGCCGATGCCAATGCTCTTATGAATATGGTGTGAGTTAACATTATGATTGAAACTAATTGACTTGCCAGGTTTTAATAATGAGCTTGTATGTTACACTCTACTGATGAGACGGATTCGGTTCTGCCACAAGCGAGATTCTGTGCACAAAGGTGACTATGAGCCGTCTATCGGGTCGGCCGGTCACGGTACTTGAGAGGGAGGCCTACTTCTCAGTACCTTTTATGATGAGTTGTATACATGATAAGTATTTTGATTGCGCAATCGTTTATTATAATGCTTATGATTTGTGAAATTGTATGCACAAGTTCTTTGAAACTAAAATTCCTGTGTATTGCTTATGGCGGACAAGTTCAATTTATAGCTCTAAGAGCACGCTTTCTTTTATTTGCGGCTCATGTTCATTGAGTACTCTGTACTCAGCCCTACATGTATTTCTAAATGTGTAGGATAAGCGAGGATGGAGGAAAGGGCTGGTGCTGGCGAGGATTTTGTTTTCGATGTTTACCGTGTACCGTATTTCCATTTCCTACGGTAGCTTTATGATTTTGAAGTTTATTATAGAGTCAATCAAGAAATTTACTCATAGCTATACGCCTTCATACATATAGTCTGTTCACGTTTTGCTGCGATACTCTAAATAATTTGAAGCTTTGTGATTATTTAGCTATGTTTACTTTGTAAATGTTTGTGAGAATCCTGACGCTTTTACGCTTATGAAGCTTATGATATCATATCGTTATTGATATTATCTTGTTGCTTGTTTTAGTATGTGTTATTATTAGCTTCCGCTTGATGTTTAGTCCAGTTTCTCTTCTTTACTTCTTTCTTTTATATAGTCGTACGATACTCGGTCTACGCTATCACTAGCTAGATGTCGGGCTGTGACAACCACAGACGACACCACACCGCATAGTCCTGAAAATCGAGTTGATGTGAAGAGGACTTGGAGTCACATGTCCAGATAGGAAGTGAGAGACGAGTGTTGGATATGTATACTGAAAGCATGAATATGCTTGTGTACAATGATTCCTGAGTTCACTATCTAATCTCTTATCTGAATTGTTTATAATTACATATGTATGTCTAATTATCTCTATAGAAGTAGATTATACAGTGTGTGATTTATGCATAATTGTTCTTATTTTGGGGGTTTGATTGTGTTATTCTGAGCTTATTTTGTTATGGAATCTGGTGCATTTATGAGTTTGTTGATGTTTTGCAGGAGATTCTGATAAAATAGGAGGAAGAATGCTATGTTGGAGATTTGGTTCAGAAATTGCTTATTTGGGCTCAAAGTGGTGCCCAGCGCTGACAACACTCCCCAGAGCGGTCGAGGCAGCTAGAGCTGAACAAGCTTGACAGAGCTGAACTTCATTAGCCAGAGTAGATTTCCAATGCCAGAGCTGACCAAACTCCACAGAGCTGCTTATGTTTTCAGAGCTGACAGAGCTGAATTCTAGAGTTGACCAAAACTCGCCAGAGCTGCCTACGTTTCCAGAGCTGACTACGTCTCCAGAGCTCACGCATCTAGAGCTCACCGCATCCAGAGCTGACAATCCCTAGCCAGAGCTGGCAATCACGTGTCCAGAGCTGGCAATCACGCGCAAGGCCGCCAGCACTGCTCCAGAGCTGGCAATCACTCGCTAGCGCTGCCGTGACTTGGCGAGCACTTTTTCCCAACCTGCACTCTCCTGTGCGCGCACGACTCTATCTTTTAAGCCCAGATTTGATGGGCCCTCTTAATTGACTTTAGGGTTGATAAAAGGTAGTCTATAAAAAGGGCTTAACTACCCTTGATCATGATAATCTCAGCCTCCGGCACCAAAACAGTTTAAGGTTTTTCTAGTTTTCAAAGTTCTTAAGTTTTCCGAGATTTTGTTCTAGTTAGATTTCCATTCCGTTTTGCTTTAATTTTTCGTTTCGAAGTTGTGATCAGTGACAATGATTACGTTCTCCCAATGTTATTGGTATTTCTTATATACGTTAATCTCTTTTCTGCATAAATTATGTTGCGCTTTCAATTTGCAATTTCTTTTATGTCAAATTAGATTAGACGTTTTTATTTACAGTTATTTAAATTCTTAGCTAATAGCTTTTAATTCCTAGTAGCCTTTACTTTGTGCTTTTAATTCTACCTAGGGTTTAATAGTTTATTAAGTTGAGTTTTCAATTCAAAGCATTAGTTTAGTTATAATAATCAAAGTTAAAATTTACTACTTTCGTTGTGATACAATTAAGAGCCCTGTTGAATCTTCCTTGAGAGACGACTTGGGTTAGCTTACACACTACAATAGATCTCGTACGATTGCGAGTCAATCTAGCATAGTGTTTAGGTTGAGTCAGTGTGTTGTAGATCATAAAATACTATATAATTGGAATAACCGAGATATAAAATTTATCACAGCCGAGACGACACTGGGACGATTTATTGTTTTAGGCTGCAGTACAAATGGAAGTAGTTTGTCTTAGCTACTTGTCTATACTGGTACGTGTAAACGTATTGATAGGATCACAGTGAGATATATTCTTCTATCTGAACTAAGTGAAGAATCAAGATCTCGGTGACTTAATGAGACCTAAATCCTAATAAGATTTCATGTGTATATATAAATTTGTGTATCACTTTAATTTACTATGGGCATGCTAGGTTTAATCGATGTATGGTGAATTTAGATCATCCAAGAGACGATCATTGGGCATATCGAGTATTAATTAATTTCAATATTCCTACAATTGGTATGAGATCCTGGATTAGTTTTCTTGGCTCTGTCGGATAATTCGCGTTCGATTAATATGTGCATGTTTTAATTTATTTATATGTAGTTGTTCTTCGTGGCTTATGGATTCGTGGGATACGTCATTTTTGACGTTGTAATTGTTTTTCAACCATGAGAAAATCCATGGTTAGATTGGCTTTTCGAATTGTATTCGTTGTTGCTTTGTAATCTGTATTTTGCGGAAGAACGAGAAAGAATGGACCGACTACGAAGAAAAGGTGTAATTTTGCCGGGTAGAGTTTCTCTGGGCTCCCGCTGGTCGTCCGGCACTGGATTCTGGCGAGCACTGACTGCATGGAGGCTGAATGGCCATTGCCCTTTGGCTTCAAGGGTTGGAGTCGCTCCAGCGACTCCTGCTTGCTTGACCGTCGTGGAAGGACAACAACAAGTGTTGCGCCGGCAGGAGGCTGAAATCAGGTCTGCAGCCGAGTCTTCGCGCGATGGCGTTTGCGACCGGAGCATTAGCGGCGGTTGTTGTGCTGCATTTTCTTTGCACGTCGGTTCAATGTTCAGAATTTTACACTAGTACAGCAGGCCGAGCAAAGTCGTTCGCTGGTGAATTCGCATGCCGGCGCTGCAGGGTCGAGTTTTTTCGGAGTTTTCAGCCACGACGTTTCAACCTTCGGTGGACTATACCTCGTCGGCTTGTGAATTCACATTCCAGTGCTGGATGATTTCAGACGGCAACGCAATAACCCTTAGCGGCGCATTCAAAGGGACTGGAAGCGAGCGGTGGCTAGGGTTTTCGAAACCCTAGCTGCACACATGCTCAAACCGGGTCAGAGAGGTGAATTCGTGGTTTCGGGTTTGGAGCACTCTGGAAGGCGGGTTTGGGCTGTGAACCGGGTTAGGGCGGTTCGCGGGTTGCGGACCAAGTCTGGAGTATGGGTTTTCAGGTTCTGGAGCTTGGATCCGGGTCTGGCAGCCTTTGGGCTGCGGTTTTGGGCTTTTTAAGCCCAATTTTCAGTCCATTTTTTTTTTCTTTTCTATTATTTTAATTTAATAGATTAGAAAGGAATTTCACGAATGGGCCACGAAGAATTATTTATTTGTTTACTCTTCGCATGTCGTGAATGTTTTAATTATGCAAGAGCATGCTATGTATGTCTTTGCTTTAGATATCGCAGTTATAACATATCCAATTTTGTTGATATTTATTTATTAACTGTGCTTAGACGAGCATGCTAAGTTTTATCGCATTTATTAAGCATGTTTTAGAATTTTGAGAGCATGTTTTACATGTTTAGTTCTAGAAAAGCATGTTTAGGATTATGTGATTTTTTTTTTGCATGATCAAACCTTTTAAAAGAAAAAGACTAAGCAGTTTTATAATTTTATAGGTGATAAAAATTATATAGATCTCCACAAACGGTCTCAAGATGAAGTGTTTTGATAGTGTGAGTAAACGTCCACACTGCGTGGCTTATTTCACATTTGTTTCTCACGAGTTTGTCAAGCTGAGACTTCTAAACGAAGATTTAATCCATTTAAGTAGTGGGAGTTATACGGTAAACGTCCACACTGCGTGACTTACTCGTATAATATTTCACAAGTACTTTAGATGATGGAATTAAATAAGATAACTAATAAATTAAATTGAATGCGGCATGGTCCTAGTGACTATGTCAATTTAGAGAATTTAATTTTCAAAGTTAGATTGGGGTTATTACTTAATAATTTTTATTCTTTAAATTATTTAGACTTCCACAAGTGGTTTCTAGACAAAGTGATCGGCAATGTGAGTAAACGTCCACACAGCGTGGCTTACTTCACATCTTTTTTCATAAGTTTGTCAAGTAGAGACTTCGAAAAAACCATCCAGTATTGATTTATGCCTTATTGTTATGATTTTCGGGGATTTATAGTTATATAATGGAATCATATTTTATTGATTTTATTAGTAGTTTGTGATGGTGATGTAATGTTTTGCAGGGAGGTTCTAAAAAAGAAAAAATGTTAAACTCAGACGAATCTGGAGCAAAAAGGTGTCGAGGCATGCTCACACCCGTCGTCGGGCTGCCCAAGACTCTCGCCCGAGTGCGCATGGCCCGCGCGCCCATCGCCGGGCGCCTGCTTCCCCATCGCCGAGCACCCTTTCCCCTCGGCGAGCCCCAGCGCCGAGGGTCTTCACTCCATCGCCGAGTTCAGCACTCCATCGCCGAGTTCAGCACTCCATCGCCGAGTTCAGCACTCCCATCGCCGAGCTTCAGCAGCCCTCCCATCGCCGATCCAGCCTCCCATCGCCGAGCTTCAGCAGCCTCCCATCGCCGAGTTTTCAGTTTGCTCGCCCAGCCAGCGCCGAGGAGCTCCAGCCTCGCCCAACTGCTCGCCGAGCTTCAGCAGCCTCCCATCGCCGAGTTTTCAGTTTGCTCGCCCAGCCAGCGCCGAGGAGCTCCAGCCTCGCCCAACTGCTCGCCGAGTTCAGCACTCCCATCGCCGATCCAGCCTCCCATCGCCGAGCTGCAGTCCTCCTCGCCGAGGCCTCCCTTGGCCCTCGCCTAGCCAGCGCCGAGGCTTGGCCCTGCCTCGCCGAGGCGCCTCATTCCCTCGCCCAAGCGAGCCCTCGCCGCGTGCCAAGGCCCTCGCCCGTGTGTAACCCAAGCTTCACCCTATTTTAGTCTCTTTTGCTCCAGTTAGAGATTGCCACGTGTCCCGGATGCAGTGTTAAAGAAGCTATTGGCGTGTTTTATTTTAAGATATAAAAGGGCGAGACTTCTCAATTCTAGGGTTATCAATCATTCATTCTTCCGCTCTCCAAAAAGCGGCAGTTCCATTTCTAGACGCAGTTCATAGTTAGGGTTTCCTGTTTTCTTAGTTAGGGTTATTTTGCGTTGAGAATTTATCCTTACGCCTAGATAATTCGTAGCTAGAGATTTATTTTCAGGATCGGTTTTACTGTAAGTGATTTTATTCTTGCCTAGATAATTTCTCGCTTATTGATTTCACAGTATTCATTATTTTCATTCACGCTCTAGATAAATTTATTGTGCTTAATCATTTAATTCATTGCCTAGATAATTAATGTTTACTGAAATGGTTTATGTTTGAATTAATGCTCTTAGTTTAAAACCTTAGATAATCTTACGCCGTTTAATCTGTGCCTAGATAATTTACATGCCTTCTATAAATTCTGCATTAGATAATTTTACATGCTTTATTTATTTCATGCCTAGGTAAATTTACAGAGCTTATTTAATTTCTGTTTTAGTTTAAGAGTGTGCCAGCGTGAAACCGATTAGAGTGTTTAGGATTTATTGCTTTTTGTGTGTGACACGATTAGGTGCCCTGTTGAATCTTCCTTGAGAGACGACTTGGGTTAGCTTGCTCACTGCAATTGACCTCGTACGATTGCGAGTCAATTCACTAGTGTTTGAGTTGAGTCAAATTTTGGCGCCGTTGCCGGGGAAGATTTTAGGCGTTTTTAATTGTGTCACTTTGTTTTCTGTGTTTCTTTTCCTTTTAATTGCGTTTTTATTTCTGACTCTGCATTTCTCCCTCCGGTGCGTTTGATCCGTTTGTTAGTGTTGTGGATGCAGGGTCGCCGAAGTCTGAAAAGAAAGTTGGAGCCCTATAACGACAACATTGATCGAACCAGTAACGTGTTCAGCAGTTGCAGTGAAGAGCTGTTTGGAGATCGTTGGGATAAATTAGAGTCCGGTTCTAGAAGTTCTGTGGAAGAAGATCGCGAACAAGCAAACAATTCATTTATCAGTCTGGAGGACACGGAGAATCACTCTTTTCATTCTGAAGAGTCTGAAAGTGAGCGTGAAGAAGAAATGGCAGACAATCCCCAAGTTCTTGGAGATTTCGCCCGGCCTGTTATTGGGGCTACGCGATCGGCTATAGTTCTCCCTACTGCAGTGAGGAACTATAGTTTGAAGCCCCATGATGCAAATCTGCTTCCTAATTTCTACGGGTTGCCAAATGAAGACGCATTACAATTCATTCGGGATTTCTGTACTCAAGTACTGTCACGACCGCACTTGCTAAGGATAGCAAATTCGGGGAAACCGCGACTAAAGGAGGGAATTTAGGAGCGGGAGTAAGAAAGGGGCATATTCGGTTTCTTGATGACTCGACTTGTATAAGGAAATCAATCGAAATATCTAGATATCAATGAAGGCCACAAGGGGACCGTACATAATATTATCCCAAAACGGGTACTCAATGGTTTTAGTACATTATTAAATAATACATATTGTTTGACAAATGACATAATATCTTTAACATAATCAGTGTTCGCAGCGGAATAACAATTTGAGTATATGTATGAAGACATATACTCTACTCTGAGGTAATCATCCTAGTTTGACAAAGCTCCGCTTGCACACTACATCCTCGATCACCGCTCAACCTGCACATTTAAAAATACATGCAGGGCTAAGTACAAAAGTACTTAGTGGACACTTGCCGAAATTTACATACATGCATAATATTTTATTGTCAAGCCTTTCAACAGTAGTAAGATACGAGGGTTTTCCTTTAAAGACTCGTATTTACCAAACATAATATCATTTCTTTCATCAATAACCCGCGCAGGTATTTTATATCATTAATCACCATATCAGTAACTCGTGCCGAGAGGGAGGCCTCCCTCTACGGACACTATGATCGGCCAACCCGCTAGATGACTCACGATCACAAGGTGTACACTAATTCCGAAGGGATTTGCGGTCCCATCCAGAATCCGAATTCGATTAACATCAGATAGGCAATTAATAATAAAACATAAAGCATTTAGGCATTGACAATATCATTTAAATTCATAAGCATAAAGTCTTAACAATTCTAATATATAATTTTAGTTTATACGTAGAAAGCCTACCTGAATAGCAGACTCACGGTTTAGCTCTAACTCTGGTGCTTGACCTTTAATTCGAGAAAATAAAATAAGATTCTAATTCTCGAAAAATCTCAATAAATGAGGATGCGTGAAATGATTATGCATGACTCATATTCCTTTAATTAAATTATGAGATGCTAATCCTATTTAAGGAATTAAAGCTCGTCTTATGAGGTCGGATTATTAATCTTTAATAATCTACTCATCTTAAAATAATCTAATTCACTTACTAATTAATAATTAGTAAGTCTTAAAATCTTCTCTAATTAAATTTAATAGAATAATTATGACGACCCAATTAAAATAAAATAATCAAGGCCCAAAAGGAATTTAATTCGAGCCCAAAAGAATAAATTCGAAGCCCAGTGCATTAATAATATTAGGCCCAACATCAATTAATTTCTAGAGCCCAACAAATGAGGCCCAAGATAATAAAATCATGAAGCCCAATAAGTGAGCCCATCATCACCCTTAAAAAAAATTAGTAATTTAATATTAATCACTAATTAAAATAATTAGGATTAATAAAGAAGCCTAAAATAATAATTCTTATTGGGTTAAATAAATAAATTTCATTGGACTTAATCAATTAAATCGTAGGAGCCCAAGTAATATAAATTCGAGACCCATTATTAATAAATAATAGGAGTCCAAGTAATAATTAATGTGGACTGGAAAGAATTAATCTTATCTCGTCAAAACCTTAAACTCAAACATTATCACATAACTATCATTTAGGTTCGAAACTATTTATTCGAACATCAACATGCGCATTAATCATAACTCGTTCTATTTATGCCATCAAGTCAAATATTCCGTCATTTAAAAACAAATCCTATAATATTACATAGATAAATTATATCATCATAGATCATGCTTTCTTATTTTTTTAAAATCGTTTAATCATTTTCAAATAATCCATATTAATAAGTCATTTGAAAAGAATTAATTTAAATGAGAGTTTAACTCGAAATATTTCATTTTATAATCCATTTATAAATACTTGAAATAAAGAACTCCATTTAAATAATTAATTTAAAGGTCAATATATAATTAAATTAATCAAGCTCAATTTAAATTAATTATTAAGAGCTCAAATAATTTAAATAGATATAAGCCCAAATTAATTAGATAAATTAAGTCTATCATGTTTTTCTTTGAATAAGGCCCAAACAATTTAATAAAATCGGCCCAAACAATTTAATTAAATCGGCCCAAACAATTTAATTAAATCGGCCCAAACAATTTAATTAAATCGGCCCAAACAATTAAAAAAAATCGGCCCATACCCGGCCCAAATCCTAACCTAAATATACACACACACTAAATACACTCAAACACACACATAACACACCAAAACACACAAGCTTCTCTCTCTCTCTCTAACTCTCGGACCTCTCTCTCTCCCGACTCTCTCTGCTCTCTATCGTTCTGCCGCCGCCGCTGCCGTTCAACGGCGCCGTCGCCGCCGGCGAGCGGCGCGGCCTCTCCTCCTCTCTCCCTGAACTCTTCCCCCCCTCTTCTCCTCTATCTCTCTCGCTCAATCTCGGCCGCTGGAAAGGCACAGCAAGCGCAACCACACCGCCGCTCCGTCGCCTCCGCCTCTCCTCCATGGCAGATCCGCCGCCGCCGTTCAACGCCACGGATGTTCACGGCCATCGCCTGGCCATGGAAGAGCACGGCCGCCGCCTGCCCGCCCTGATTCTCTCTCTCGGTTTCTAGATCTCTAGATCGGAATAGGGCATGCGCCCTCTCTGCCGGAGTCCAAGCCAGGCCGCCGTCTCTTCGTCCTCCATCGCTGCCGTTCGTCGTCGGATTCGCTGTGAGGAGCCGAGCACCGTCTCACAAAGGTAAGCCCCGGATCTCCCTATTCTCATTTCATTTTAAATTAAAAACTGAAACTCCTCCTTCCCTTTCTTGGCAGATCGGAGACAACGGCAGGTTCACCGCCGCCGCTCCGTCGCCGGCGACGAGCCACCGCGGCTGCCGCCTCCCTCTGATTTCGACTCACACACACAGTAGGTTCAAGCCACAATTTAGTTCACAAAATAGCATAGGATTTTGAGCAGAAATCAAATACTGTAAATGCTTATTGAAATCTGAAATTCTTTTCTTGAAACTGAACTAGTCTATAAATTTCAGTTCATATGTGCATATGTAAACATGTTGTGAAATATCAGAACAGCCGTATGAATTGGTATGAATTGGTGGTTCCCTGAGGGTGATGATACCTTGAGTAGGTGGATAATAGTCTCTGCAGATATTGTATATCACAAAAATTAGAAATCAATTTGGGAAGAGAATGGAAAGATGCAGAAATTTCTTTGTTGCATTACCTTAAAATTGGCTGTGAAATTGGGCTGCAGTAGTTGAAAATGGTGGTGTGAGAATGGTGAAAGTGGCTGTGGTTTTAAAGAAAAATGGGGTGGTTTGGATGGATGAGGATCGTGGAATTTTCAGCTGACAAGTATGAACACTTCAGCTGGTATGTAAGACTGAAGAATTTCTTCAGCATGCGCTCAAAATTCTTCAGCATGCTTAGGATTCAGCATGCTTAGAATTATATATGTAATAAAATATCTAAGAGATTAATATATTAATTATATGGTTCCAAACTCATTTAAATACATTAAGACATATAAGCCTAATTCTTATTGAAGCATAAAATCCATTTGAGCTTGCTTCTAACATAAATTAAATTACTCATGGGCTTAAGTAAACAATCGATAAAAGATTCATATTTAACACTTCAGTGTTAAATTCTCCACAATAAATTAATGGACTCAAAATATATTTTGAGTGCATCATCTATTGAAAATAAAAAAAATAAATCATCACATATATAAATTATCAAATTCATATAAGTTCGTATTTTATAAATGGATGCTGAACTCTAATTACCATAATCAATCCTTAAATCAGTAATTAAAAGTATATAATCCTTAATAAAAAGTCGGGTCATTACATACTATCCCCCTTAAAAGAAATTTCGTCCCGAAATTTGCATACCTATGTGAAAAGTTCTGGGTATTTTTCTTTCATCTGGTCCTCAAGTTCCCACATTGCTTCTTCTGGTCCATGGTGTCTCCACAGTATTTTGACTGACGCGATCGATTTATTCCTTAACTCTTGCACCTTTCGGTCCAAAATGGCTTCAGGTTTTTCTTCGTACGTCAAGTCTGGGTTAAGAATCATTTCATCTTGGTGAATCACGTGTTTGGGGTCAAACACATACCGTCTCAGCTGTGACACGTGGAACACATTGTGGACGTTTCCAAAGCTAGGTGGCAGTGCCAACCTATACGCTACGGGACCTATTCTTTCAAGGATCTCATAAGGTCCTACAAAACGAGGTCTCAACTTACCCTTAACACCGAATCTAACGATCCCTTTCGAGGGTGATATTTTAAGGAAAACCTTGTCTCCAATCTGAAATTGTAGTTCAGTTCGTCGGGTATCAGCATAAGACTTCTGTCTGTCCCGAGCCTCTTTAATTCTTGCTCTAATCTGGCGGATGGTCTCAATCATCTCGCTTACTGCATCTGGCCCAAGGATTTTTCTTTCACCTACCTCATCCCAGTAAAGTGGTGATCTACACTTCCTTCCATACAGCGCCTCATAAGGTGCCATATCAATGGTTGCCTGGTAACTATTGTTGTAGGCGAATTCGATTAACGGCAGCACTGATTCCCAACTTCCTCCTCGGTCTAGCACCACTGTCCTCAACATATCTTCAAGGGTCTGAATTGTCCTTTCTGATTGTCCATCTGTTTGAGGGTGAAAGGCGGTGCTAAAGTTTAATCTCGTTCCCAACTCTTTCTGTAAACTGATCCAAAATCTAGAAGTAAATTTTGAATCTCTATCTGAAGTAATGGATATTGGTATTCCATGTAGCCGTACAATCTCACGAACGTACAGTTGGGCTAGTTTCTCCGATCCATGGGTAATTGGAATCGGTATAAAATGAGCGCTCTTTGTGAGACGGTCTACTATTACCCAAATAGATGTGTTGCCCCTATTTGTCTTGGGTAGACCCGTCACGAAATCCATCGCTATGTGCTCCCACTTCCATTCTGGAATTTCCAATGGCTGTAATTTCCCATATGGTCGTTGATGTAAAGCTTTCACTTGCTGGCATGCAAGGCAACGCTCTACAAATGAGGCTATATCTCGTTTCATCCCGTCCCACCAAAATTTCTATTTTAGATCTTGGTACATTTTGGTACTTCCGGGATGAGCGGTAGGGCGTGTCATGAGCTTCACTCATGATCTCGTTTCTCAGTTCCTCGTTATGGGGAACACACAATCTTCCTTCAAAAAGAACTGCGTTATCCGTTGCCTCTTGGTAGCCTCCTGGCGTGCCTGTTCGGATCTTGAGACGAACTTTTTCCAAGCTCTCATCCGTTCTCTGGGCACTGACGATCCTTTCTCTGAGGTCTGGGACGGCTACTAGAGTTGCAATAATTGCTCTTGTCGTTGCCGGTGGCTGAACCACTTCTATCTTCAATTTGTCAAAATCCCTTACAAGCGTGTCCTCTTGAGTGAGAAGAAGTCCTAACTCGGATTGAGTTTTACGACTTAAAGCATCAGCTACTACATTAGCTTTTCCCGGGTGGTAGTTGATACCGCAATCGTAATCCTTCACGAGCTCGAGCCATCTTCTCTGTCTCATGTTCAAGTCTTTCTGCTCGAAAAAATACTTAAGACTTTTGTGATCAGTGAAGATTTCACATCTAACTCCGTATAGATGGTGTCTCCAAATTTTCAAAGCGTGCACAATTGCTGCCAGTTCCAGATCATGAGTGGGGTAGTTCAATTCATGTGGCCTTAGTTGTCGCGAGGCGTAGGCGATGACCTTCCCTTCTTGCATCAACACACAACCTAGCCCATTTTTGGACGCGTCTGTGAAGATCACGTATTCTTTATCGGCTGCTGGAACTGCTAGCACTGGTGCAGTTGTCAATTTCTTCTTCAGCTCTTGGAAGCTGGCTTCACACTCTTCGTTCCACTTATACTTGATTCCTTTGCGAAGTAATTGCGTCATTGGTCTCGCTATTTTAGAGAATCCTTCGATGAATCTCCGGTAGTATCCTGCCAAACCTAAGAAACTTCGGATTTCATTAGGTGTGGTTGGTGATTTCCACTCGCGCACTGCTTGCACCTTGGCGGGGTCCACCTTGATTCCATCTGCTGATACGATGTGCCCTAGAAACATTACTTCTTTCAACCAAAATTCGCACTTGCTGAATTTGGCGAACAACTTCTCCGTCTTTAATGTCTCCAGGATGATTCTCAAATGATTTTCATGCTCTTGGTCATTCTTAGAATAGATGAGGATATCATCTATAAACACTAAGACAAATTTGTCTAAGTATGGATGGAAAACTCGATTCATGAGGTCCATGAATACTGCCGGTGCATTGGTTAGACCAAATGGCATGACAATGAATTCATAGTGACCATATCTTGTGCGGAAAGCGGTCTTAGATATATCCTCTGGTCTGATCTTCAGTTGATGATAACCAGACCTTAAATCTATTTTTGAGAATACACTGGTTCCTTTGAGTTGATCGAACAAATCATCTATCCTTGGAAGAGGGTATTTGTTTTTAAGCGTCAGTTTGTTCAACTCTCGATAATCAATGCACATTCTCATGGTTCCATCTTTCTTCTTGACAAAGAGTACAGGCGCTCCCCAAGGCGAGACACTGGGTCTGATGAAACCCAAGTCCAAGAGTTCCTGTAGTTGCACCTTTAATTCTTGTAGTTCCTTTGGGGCCATCCTGTACGGTGCCTTTGATACTGGGGCAGATCCAGGTTCTAGATCAATGGTGAAATCTAGTTGCCTGTCTGGAGGTAGTCCGGGCAATATTTCAGGAAAAACTTCTGAAAAGTCTCGTACTATTGCCACATCTTCCACCTTCTTGTTTTCACTAGCTTCCCCGTTTAGGTAGACGAGATAAGCTGTCCTTCCTTCCTTCATCATCTCTTTTCTGGCTTGTAATGCGGATATCACTGGTACTCTTTTCTTCATACCTATGCCGTGAAATTCCGTTGGTTCCTTTCCAGGTGGTCGAAGAGAAATTTTTCGTTCACTACAAAGGATGGTGGCGTGATTCTCAGCTAGCCAGTCCATTCCTAAGATCATATCTACGTCCCACATGAGCAGAATATTAAGATTGTTCGCTACCATCTTAAGTTCTCCTATTTCAAATTCTACATTCGAGCAAACATGTGTGGTGGTAGATCTTCCTCCTGAGGGTGTAGTGATTCTTAAGGCACACTTAGCTCGTTCTGATTCGATTTCTAAAGTATCTACGCAAGGGGCAGATATAAAAGAATGCGAAGCACCAGTATCGAACAGAATCATTATGGAAAAACCTTTAAGCTTGCCCATACCTGCCAGGTTTCCCTGGTTTTTCTCGGGCTGGTTTTGGGTGAGAGCAAAGGCTCTCGCCTGCTGCGGCAATGGTTGTTGCCGCCTCTGTTGCTGTTGGCGCTGTTGGTTCTTGTGTTGGTATTGCTGCTGGTATGGCTGTTGTTGGCGGGGCTGGTATTGGTATTGCTGCTGGTATGGCTGTTGTTGGCGGGGCTGGTGTTGCCCTTGAACTGCTTGCAGGGGCTGGGCATACGTGGCCCTGATTGCCGCGCCCTGCTGTTTGTTGGGGCATTGTGAGGAGTAGTGGCCCTTCTGGCCACACGTGTAGCAACTGTCAGTTCCAGCCTTACAGACACCACGATGTGGTTTGTGGCATTTTGGACAAAGGGGAACTTCATTTTGTCTTTGGCTGCCTCCAGCCGGGGCAGGACCCTGTTGCTTCCCTTGTCCTTGTTGCTGATATTGTCCCAACGGCGCATTTCCTTGCCATGGCCTCTTGTTAGTCTGGTTTTCATTTCCTCTATGGTCGTTCCAGTTGCGCTTCCCTTTAAAGTTCTGAGGGCGTGCAGGTGGGTTGGCTGGCGCTGAGGTCTGTGATGGAGCCAACCTTTCTACTGGCATCGCAGCTTCGATGTCCAGTGCCCTGTTCAAAGATTCAGTGTATGAGAGTCCACCATGACTAGCTAGAGTCATCCGAATCTCGTGCCTCAGACCGGCACAAAATTTCTCCGCCATTTTCTCATCAGTATCCACCTGTTGTGGAGCATAACGCGACAGATCGCAGAACTCTCTGTCATACTCTGTCACCGTCTTCTTCCCTTGTTTCAGGCTATAGAACTCAGCCTCCTTCTTCTTTCTGTAGCTTTTGGGAATATACTTATCATATAATCCCGTCTTAAAGTCTTCCCAAGTGTATGCTGCCCATTGTTCGGGAGTCAGAGTCTTTCGGCGGGCTTCCCACCAAAAGTCAGCCGATCCGGCTAGTTGGAAAGACATACACGAGAGTCGCTCCTCTTCTGTGCAGTGTAGGAAGGTGAAGATACGCTCCAAGGCGCGTATCCAAGCTTCGGCCTCGGCTGGGTCGCCTGTCCCAGTGAATGTGGGCGGATTCTGTCGAAGAAACAGTTCTTCAGTCCTTCTAGCAGGGGTGGAGGGGGTGGGGTAGGTTCCCTGTCGTTTCGTCGTCCTTCAGGTATTTCATCGCGATTTCCATCATTGTTAACGTTTCTCCTAGGGGGGCGACCTCGTTTAGGCGGCATTCTGCAAATTACAAACACCTTTTTTATACATTCTATACAGGAATCTCTAAGGCAATTAATAAAGAACTGTTTGTCAATTTTAACTTATCATAACTCCAAAACTAAAATATAACAGGAACCGTTGCATGTACAAGTCACATTATTCGAAGTTACTACATTCTTAACTGACTCGTGAAGAATAAAACCCGTAGAGAAACATAAAACATACACGAGATCGTCGTAGAAAACCCATGCTAGGGTCATTTATATCTCATGGAAAATTTTCTCATCGAGGGCTTTTACATCGTCAACCCAAAAATGTAAGTAAAGTCTATCTAGTACTCCCTATGATGTATCGGCTTACTAGTTAAGCAATCACAAAAGGGTTTTTATTCACGGAACGTCCTAGAGACCAACATTTCCGTACTAATGCTAGCTAGAAACAACATAAATAAAATCATAGTCATTGGAACGAATCATCGTTTCCGGAGTACATCCACAAGCTAAAAACTATCAAATCTGTGAACTCTGAGTCGCGGTACGACTGCTCCTCGGTGACGTTAGGGGGTCCTCTTCTGGATCCTCCTCGGGGTCCTCACATCCTCCTCATCCGCCCGGCTCCCAGCTGGGCAACGGAGTCTCTCCCTGGCCCTCGCCTGTCTCCTGCATGATCTGGGCTGAGCGGAAGATATCGTCCACAATTTCACGGATCGGATCGTCTCTGGTGCTGATCCTGGCCGTGGCACGAGGCTTGATCGGAGCTGGAGTTGGCACGGGCTCGGGATGAGTACTCCTCATCGTACCATACGGTACTGTACCATCATCCTCCTGCATAGGGGCTTTGCCCCTATCTATGAACTCCTTCAGGTTGGACATGACCCTGTCAGCGTTGGCCATGGCAGTCGAAAGCCTTGCTTCTGCCGTAGGTATCATTGGTGGTGGAGGAGTAGCAGCCCGGGCTGATGAGTCAGGAGGCGATGGGAAATCCCTGCGAGCCCGTGGACGAGAAGGGCCTGCCTCGTCATCGTGCCTACCACGGCGCCCTAGAACTGAGGCTCGTGGTGGAGGATCTCGGGGCAAGGCCATCGAGGGCTCAAAGGCGTCCCCACCTGTATGTAGTCTCCCGGAAGGATGTAGGGCCCTAGAGGGGCGCGGCCCCACAAAGTGAAACAGATCTGAAGCTCCGCGATAAAGCTAGGGAAGTCTCCCATGAGGTCGTGGTAATCTTCTCGGCGAAAGATGTAGTGGGCAGAAATCTGCCTAGCCCATCCCTGCCACTCGGAAGGTAACAGTAAGATCAACCTCTGGATACCGTCATACCCTGATACTCCATGTGCACTCGCCTCGACCCAGTGTCTGTGAAAACCTGCGAGGAACTGTCCGAGGTTATCCTCGTGACATGGAGCATAGGTGCGGTAGGACTTTTCTGAAGGGTTGTATACTGAAAGCAAGACTTTATGCTTGTATACATTGATTCCTTAGTTCACTGTGATTCTTCTATCTGAAATATTGTTATTGCATAATCCTATTATAGTCCAATTTATCTCATACTATAGATTATATGGTGTGTTGTAGATCACAGAAGATCATATAATTGGAAAACGTTGAGATATAAATTGAGTTCACAATCGAGGCAACTATGGACGAGTTGCTGGTTTAGATTGTAGCATAAATGGATAAATAGTTTGTCTTGGCTATTTATTTATGCTAGTACCTTCGTGTATTGAACAGGATCACAGTGAGATGAATTCTTATATTCTGACTAATTAAGAATCAAGATCTCGGTGACTTAAATAGTCTTAACCTTAGTTGGATTAATCGGTGTGAATAATATATTGACTATTGCTTTGATTTATCATGGGTGAGAGTTCTCTTGAAGCTCAATATACTCGATACTTTGGGTGATAGCAATTATTATTTGACATGCGATTATATTGCAATAAGGATCCGTGTCCTGCTAATAACAGGATGATAATATCCTCTCGAGGAACTTAATAAGTTTATCGTATTAAACCCTGCAGGTGGAATTAGTTCCAATACGATAATAAGTTTAAGTGGTAGCACTCGAGATGTCGTTTATAATTAAACGACTAATTAATTAATTAATTGATCGTCAGAGGAATTAATTAATTAATGGATATTGGATATCTTAAACACGGGGATTAATTAAGTCTAATACTAGCCCCGACTCACCTAAAGAATAAAGAGGTAATTCAGTATTAATTTTCTAGTGGAATAAATTAATACTTGTGTCTCGATTTTATTCTGGGCTGAATAGGAAAATCGAGCACTGGGAGGCCAAACTTTATTCAAGCTAGTAGATCCCCGCTTGGCCCAATAAAGGCTTAACTCCATATGGGGCGTCCGTCCATCTATTTCTCACTTAAGCCTTTGGGCTTTGTTTTAGTTTAATTAGATGATGGGCTTATTATTTAGGGTTTTAATACCCAGTATAAATAATAGGTACAGCCCTAATTCTAATTTACTTGTGACATTACGTGAGGTAAAATAGAGAGAAATCTGTGAGAACACAGAAAAGTAAGGCGGCGCGTTTCCCTAGGAAAAGGAGAGGACTTGAAGATCGTTGCCACCCAACGTCAAGTCTTGCCGTGGGAACAAGTTGGAAGATCAACACTGGAGTCGATCATTGCCGGATTTGCAAGTAAGATTTCATCCTCTTGCTTTAGGCACATGGTTTTTGTATGTATTCGTTTGATATCCGAAATGGGTCACGGGCACGTGAATCATATATCAAAATGTGGTTCCTTCATTTTCGACCTCCTCTGGACTAGCCCATGGGGGTAGTGGTCGTCGTCGGGTGAAAACAGTCCTCGCCATCTAACAAAGGAAGTTCTATCGTCAAAAGTAGCACACGACAAGTAACTTAAGGCGATAAGGTTCTAAATATCTAAAATCGGAAAACAAGTTCGGTTCAATAACCATAACGTGCAAAAATACCTCATCATCTAAATCTAGCATTTACACAAGTCATACAGGTTCTTAATACTTAATCACAGATTACCTAATTCGACTATCATATAGTTCTAGTGTCGTTGTTTACCGAACTTAGGGCTTGTTATGTGATGATGATATTTTCTTAAATCTAGCAACGAGCACTAAAAGTTTCAACAAAATAAGTTCAAAAGGCCAAGCTAATTCGAGATCTCATCGTAGAAAAAACACTCGAATATTTAAGTTATGCCCATGCCATCAACGTACTATTGGCGTTCGTTACGCTGCTCAATCTTCATGCTCGTGGTTTCATCATGCGACCCTTCGTGTGATTCTTCTTTCTCTATTTCGACCATCATTGTCGATGTCATCGTAACATGAAGAAAAAGTTAAGGCATCTCCCTAAGTTCTCTTCTATGTTCCGTCGTGAGAGTGAGCATATATAACTTAACAGTTCTAAGTTCTTGTGATTCATACCATAGTCATACTTATTCATGCTTCATACATTTCAAGAAATTAACTTAATTAAAACTTGAAAGTACTTACCATAACCTCCGTTGAGCGTGACGAGATGTAGTGCCAAGCTTTTGTCAACTAGTTCAAAGTGTATTTACTTACTTAATCTAGACTCAACTTAGAAGGATTGAGTAGTACTCAGAGCAAAAGAAACGCTCTGATACCATTCTGTCATGACCGCACTTGCTAAGGATAGCAAATTCGGGAAAACCGCGACTAAGGGAGGGAATTTAGGAGCGGGATTTAGAAAGGGGCATATTCGGTTTCTTGATGACTTGACTTGTATAAAGAAATCAATCGAAATATCTAGATATCAATGAAGGCCACAAGGGAACCGTACATAATATTATTCAAAGGGGTACTCAACGAGTTTGAGTACATTATTAAATAGTACATATTGTTTTGACAGATAACATAATGTCTTAGTAAAATCAGTGTTTGCAGCGGAATAATAATTTGAATATATGTATGAAGACATATACTCTACTCTGAGGTACTCATCCTAGATTGACAGAAGCTCCGCTTGCACACTACATCCTCGATCACAGCTCAACCTGCACATTTAAAAATACATGCAGGGCTAAGTACAAAAGTACTTAGTGGACACTTGCCGAAATTTACATACATGCATAATATTTTATTGTCAAGCCTTTCAACAGTAGTAAGATACGAGGGTTTTCCTTTAAAGACTCGTATTTACCAAACATAATATCATTTCTTTCATCAATAACCCGCGCAGGTATTTTATATCAT
Organism: Salvia miltiorrhiza; assembly: GCF_028751815.1. Classification (NCBI taxonomy): domain Eukaryota; kingdom Viridiplantae; phylum Streptophyta; class Magnoliopsida; order Lamiales; family Lamiaceae; genus Salvia; species Salvia miltiorrhiza. The sequence continues at coordinate 159,249 of NW_026651508.1, forward strand.
TAATCACCATATCAGTAACTCGTGCCGAGAGGGAGGCCTCCCTCTACGGACACTATGATCGGCCAACCCGCTAGATGACTCACGATCACAAGGTGTACACTAATTCCGAAGGGATTCGCGGTCCCATCCAGAATCCGAATTCGATTAACATCAGATAGGCAATTAATAATAAAACATAAAGCATTTAGGCATTGACAATATCATTTAAATTCATAAGCATAAAGTCTTAACAATTCTAATATATAATTTTAGTTTATACGTAGAAAGCCTACCTGAATAGCCGACTCACGGTTTAGCTCTAACTCTGGTGCTTGACCTTTAATCTGAGAAAATAAAATAAGATTCTAATTCTCGAAAAATCTCAATAAATGAGGATGCGTGAAATGATTATGCATGACTCATATTCCTTTAATTAAATTATGAGATGCTAATCCTATTTAAGGAATTAAAGCTCGTCTTATGAGGTCGGATTATTAATCTTTAATAATCTACTCATCTTAAAATAATCTAATTCACTTACTAATTAATAATTAGTAAGTCTTAAAATCTTCTCTAATTAAATTAATAGAATAATTATGAAGACCCAATTAAAATAAAATAATCAAGGCCCAAAAGGAATTTAATTCGAGCCCAAAAGAATAAATTCGAAGCCCAGTGCATTAATAATATTAGGCCCAACATTAATTAATTTCTAGAGCCCAACAAATGAGGCCCAAGATAATAAAATCATGAAGCCCAATAAGTGAGCCCATCATCACCCTAAAAAAAAATTAGTAAATTTTAATATTAATCACTAATTAAAATAATTAGGATTAATAAAGAAGCCTAAAATAATAATTCTTATTGGGTTAAATAAATAAATTTCATTGGACTTAATCAATTAAATCGTAGGAGCCCAAGTAATATAAATTCGAGACCCATTATTAATAAATAATAGGAGTCCAAGTAATAATTAATGTGGACTGGAAAGAATTAATCTTATCTCGTCAAAACCTTAAACTCAAAACATTATCACATAACTATCATTTAGGTTCGAAACTATTTATTCGAACATCAACATGCGCATTAATCATAACTCGTTCTATTTATGTCATCAAGTCAAATATTCCGTCATTTAAAAACAAATCCTATAATATTACATAGATAAATTATATCATCATAGATCATGCTTTCTTATTTTTAAAATCATTTAATCATTTTCAAATAATCCATATTAATAAGTCATTTGAAAAGAATTAATTTAAATGAGAGTTTAACTCGAAATATTTCATTTTATAATCCATTTATAAATACTTGAAATAAAGAACTCCATTTAAATAATTAATTTAAAGGTCAATATATAATTAAATTAATCAAGCTCAATTTAAATTAATTATTAAGAGCTCAAATAATTTAAATAGATATAAGCCCAAATTAATTAGATAAATTAAGTCTATCATGTTTTTCTTTGAATAAGGCCCAAACAATTTAATAAAATCGGCCCAAACAATTTAATTAAATCGGCCCAAACAATTTAATTAAATCGGCCCAAACAATTAAAAAAAATCGGCCCATACCCGGCCCAAATCCTAACCTAAATATACACACACACTAAATACACTCAAACACACACATAACACACCAAAACACACAAGCTTCTCTCTCTAACTCTCGGACCTCTCTCTCTCCTACTCTCTCTGCTCTCTCTCTTTACTCTCTCTGCTCTCTCTTCGTTCTGCCGCCGCCGCTGCCGTTCAACGGCGCCGTCGCCGCCGGCGAGCGGCGCGGCCTCTCCTCCTCTCTCCCTAAACTCTTCCCCCCCTCTTCTCCTCTATCTCTCTCGCTCAATCTCGGCCGCTGGAAAGGCACAGCAAGCGCAACCACGCCGCCGCTCCGTCGCCTCCGCCTCTCCTCCATGGCAGATCCGCCGCCGCCGTTCAACGCCACGGATGTTCACGGCCATCGCCTGGCCGTGGAAGAGCACGGCCGCCGCCTGCCCGCCCTGATTCTCTCTCTCGGTTTCTAGATCTCTAGATCGGAACAGGGCATGCGCCCTCTCTGCCGGAGTCCAAGCCAGGCCGCCGTCTCTTCGTCCTCCATCGCTGCCGTTCGTCGTCGGATTCGCTGTGAGGAGCCGAGCACCGTCTCACAAAGGTAAGCCCCGGATCTCCCTATTCTCATTTCATTTTAAATTAAAAACTGAAACTCCTCTTTCCCTTTCTTGGCAGATCGGAGACAACGGCAGGTTCACCGCCGCCGCTCCGTCGCCGGCGACGAGCCACCGCGGCTGCCGCCTCCCTCTGATTTCGACTCACACACACAGTAGGTTCAAGCCACAATTTAGTTCACAAAATAGCATAGGATTTTGAGCAGAAATCAAATACTGTAAATGCTTATTGAAATCTGAATTTCTTTTCTTGAAACTGAACTAGTCTATAAATTTCAGTTCATATGTGCATATGTAAACATGTTGTGAAATATTAGAACAGCCGTATGAATTGGTATGAATTGGTGGTTCCCTGAGGGTGATGATACCTTGAGTAGGTGGATAATAGTCTCTGCAGATATTGTATATCACAAAAAATTAGAAATCAATTTGGGAAGAGAATGGAAAGATGCAGAAATTTCTTTGTTGCATTACCTTAAAATTGGCTGTGAAATTGGGCTGCAGTAGTTGAAAATGGTGGTGTGAGAATGGTGAAAGTGGCTGTGGTTTTAAAGAAAAATGGGGTGGTTTGGATGGATGAGGATCGTGGAATTTTTTTCAACTTACAGGTATGAATACTTCAGCTGGTATGTAAGACTGAAGAATTTCCTTCAGCATGCGTTCAAAATTCTTCAGCATGCTTTAGGATTCAGCATGCTTAAGATTATTCTAATTAAAATATCCAAGAGATTAATATATTAATTATAAGGTTCCAAACTCATTTAAATACATTAAGACATATAAGCCTAATTCTTATTGAAGCATAAAATCCATTTGAGCTTGCTTCTAACATAAAATAAATTTCTCATGGGCTTAAGTAAACAATCGATAAAAGATTCATATTTAACACTTCAGTGTTAAATTCTCCACAATAAATTAATGGACTCAAAATATATTTTGAGTGCATCATCTATTGAAAATAAAAAAAAATAAATCATCACATATATAAATTATCAAATTCATATAAGTTCGTATTTTATTAATGGAAGCTGAACTCTAATTACCATAATAAATCCTTAAATCAGTAATTAAAAGTATATAATCCTTAATAAAAAGTCGGGTCATTACAATATTCAATATAAATATTAAATTAAAGATTACGAGAAGATTTTTAATTCAATGCAAGATTGGAAAAAATGAATTTGAAATGATCGTCTAAAATGTCAAAATTAATATTTGATATCTCTCTTATTTTTAATACTATTGAACATCATACTCTTTTTTATTTTGTTGGTGAAAAAATAAGTAGATACCATTTTTTTCTTTCAAAAAAGTTTTCATGATTGTTTAAGTATAATTATCTTAAGTTAAAATAATTTTAAATTGTAATGCAAAATAAGGAGAAGAAAATTTGTATAATTTTGATATGAACTTTTAAATTAAAATGTATTATATATATCTTAAAATTAGAATTTAAAGTATTAAATAGATCTATTTAATGTCTGACGAATTATTTAATTTTTTATATAAACATTTTTATTGTTATTTTTTTATACTATTCGTTTTTTTTTCTAATTTTTTTAATTAATATTAAGTTGTTTAAATATGAATTTTTAATAATAACATTGTTTGGACTTTAAGAGCTGAAAATTGTTACATTAAATTATAGTAGTTATTAGTTTTATTATATTGATGATGTAGTTACTAGCTCAAAATGAAATTGACTTAAATTATTTAATTTATAATTAATTAATTTTAATTATTATTATACAATACTCATTAAATTATATAAATAAATATTATACTCTTGAAGTTGATAATATTGTTATTGTACACTATTTTAAATTAAATACTAATATTTAAATTAACATAAACCTTTTTGTTACCAAGAAATCTAACTCATAATGACAATTTGACATTTTTACATAATTTTAGATTTTAAAAAAGGATAAATATACCATGAAGTATGCATAGCACGAGATGGTATACTAGTTACACATAAATACATATACTTTCACTCCATGGTCCAATTATCCTCTTCTAAATATATAGTTTATGTTTGAATTTAATACCTTTTTCTCATGTTATTTTTTGTTTATTAATAGAAATATTGGATTACAAACAATTTATAATATTGCAGACACTACAACAACGCATTCTACGCTCGAGTTGGTGGGGTGAGCAATTCGGAACTAAACAAGCTAGAACTCGAGCTACTTTTTCTGTTAGATTTTGATGTTACTGTTAGCTCTCGAATTTTCGAGAGCTATTGCCAGCATTTGGAGAAAGAAATGCTCTGCAACGATCTTGTCGAAAGGCTACCGGCGCCGGGGATAACCATCTCCGTTGACGATGTCACTGAGATTTCTGTGGGAGACGCACAAACTTCTTCACCACCCATCCTAGTCGATTCATAGATAAGATAACTTGCTTTGATTTTCTTTTTCTTATTTTTGCCCTAATCTGTAAAATATGCCATATTTTTTCAATTGAGCTGATTTACAAAAGTTGTAATAGTTGTGTACCCCCTCCATCCACGAAATGAGTACCCATATTTTCTTTTTCGTCCGTCCACGAAATGAGTACCCATTTCCCTTTTTGGCAAGTGTACCCCACACATTTCTTTAATTAATACACTAAAAAGTGGGACCCTTAAACTATATCACTACAAGAAATCGCCAGATTAGCTACTGAATTTAACTACGGAAATTATTCCGTAGTTAATTAGTGACGGATTACTAACGGAAACATATTAATTTTGATCGATTTTTTAATTAATTTTAAATATTCCGTTATTAAACTGTAGCTAAATAGCCGTTAAAATATCCTGGGCGTTTGTTGGAGGTTGTGATTTTGGAGTATCCTGGGCTACCAACCAAAAAAACCACTTTGTTCAAGTGTCAATGGTTTGACCCTTCTCCAACTTGGACATTTGTGGATCGAGAATTCAAGTTGGTTTCCATCAACCAAACTCATTTATACAATAAATATGAACCATTTGTCCTAGCATCACAAGCTATTCAAGTTTATTACTGCACATACCCAAGTAAAAATGTGACTAGGCGAAACTGGTTGGCAGCTTGCAAAGTGAAGGCAAGATCGCTTGTAGAAGTTTCGAGCAATGAAACTTCTTTGCCTTTCCAAGAGGAGTTGTTTACCCAAGTACATCATACAATAATAGATGATGATCCGATTCCCGTTCATCCTGATGGTGGCTTGGTAGACATGGTAGAGGATGAGGATGGAGATGAAGATGCAATTCATGAAAGCATTCTGGAAACATCATCCTCTGAAGCCGATGATTTAGATGATATAGAATAGTTATTATTTTGTTAGTTCTTGTCAACATTTACTTGTCTGTTTCATTTTCAAGGTACAATGCATGTTATTACTAAGCAATCATTTTCTCTCTATTCTTTTTATGATCATAATAATTATTAATTATTATATCGCTATCATATATCACTATCATATACCATTTTTAGATAGAAGATGAGTAGTACTGCTTCGCATCCCACCGACTCAGACTCGACTGAGTCTCGTGCTACTGAGACCCGTGCTACTGAGACACACGTTTCTGAGACGCAGGCGTCGGCAGTCCGTCCAGAATTAGCACCTGACGGTAGGCAGATCTGTTGGTTGGAAAATGGGTATGTATATATGTTCACTACAAGAATTGAGCACATAGACAACACTAAATAGACAACATATTTTAATAAATGTGTTGTCAAATATTATATAGACAACAATTTTGGCTAATTCCGTTGTCTATTACCTTAAAAAAATATGGCCATAGACAACATAATTTGAAAACTGTGGCCTATTACCACTCTTAGACAACAGATTTTAAATTTGATTGTGGATTAATATAATAGACAAGTGATTTTAAATTCTATTGTCTTTATTCAACATATATAAACAATTGTTTTTAAAAAACTGTTGTGTATTATATCATTACACAACATAATTTTAAAACAATTGTGTATTTTAAATAAAAAAAATAAAACTTAAAAAAAAACTATAGGGAAGTTAATTTTCTATCAAATTTACTGCATCTCCCCCTTGCCCTCCCCCTCCCCCTCAATCGTCGCTGCAAACTTTCCAACCCCCAACCGCCGGCCGCCACCGCCGGCACCGCGTAATACCCCTGCTGTCGTGGCCTCCTTCACTAGCCCAGCGCCTCCACGATTCACCCTCTCTCTCTCTCTCCACGAACGGTTGTTCGCCTCAAACTGCCGCACCCGCACAGCCCCATCCGCCGTCGCTCGCCAGCTCGCCGTCCGCCACCATTACTGTCGGCATCAGCATCGCACTACTGTTGCCGGCACACTCACGCTCGGTGATGGCTCGGCTCCAGTATTGGCTTCAAGGAGGACGACAAGCTCATTTTATCGGATCCTTCTATTCCAAGACCAAAGCATTGGTCAGATTTCTTTCTACCATTTTTAATTACTATTAATTTCCTTTAGGTTTGCACGTATAATCTATAGATTTCCCAGTCCTAGATGTTTCTGAGAAGAGAATGATTCATGCAATAGCAAAATTGAAATTCGTGTAGGTTTATGCTCCTAATCTACAGGTCTTTGCATTTCTTCTGCTAATTTTCTTGGTGACTCGGGCAGATTCACTACAACAAAATCAACCTTTGGGGATGCTTTTATGAGGACTATATCAGGTTAAGAGTCCTATTTTGTATTTAATAGGACTCTTGTTCAAAACTATCTTATCTAATCTTCTCACTACTATGAATTATACCTATTTCTATGTTGCCAATGCAGTGAAATAGGTTATGGTACCAGACATGGAACCTAAAGTTTTTAAGGTGAGTGGATGTTATAGATTTAATCTGCTCTTTTTGGATCTAGCGGAGTAATTATCTTACCTAATAGATAGCTTTTGCATTTTGGTGACTTGTTATTTCTGCACTTTCTGTTCATTTCCATAATGGGGAATGTGTAATACATGCTAATTTTCTTTGATTCACAACATGCGCTGCTACACTTTATCTACAGAGATGCCTTGGCTGAAAATGAGCTGATAGCATCTAGTTCTTGTTCTACTCCTTTGGTAGCTGACACCTTAACTGCGAAATTGCTAGTTGCAGCTGATCATTATGACTTAGAAAGACTCAAAAGTATATGTGAATCTCATATGTGCAAAGATATATATATGGCGTCGCTCCACCGCCGTCGTCACCCTTGCTGGACTCTGTTTCTCACAAGCTTTTAATAATCAAAATCTTCGACCTAAATCAGGTATATAATCAATCTCTCTTGTATTCCCTTGTAAAATTCTTGTGGTGGATCAATCCACTTCCTATGATAAAGACTGTCGAGACGAGCAGTTCATAGAACATTCAGCTCATATTGTTGTTCCCATCCAAGGCCGAGGGCATACCTTCACTGAGTTGATCAAATAATTATAAACATCAATCACTAATGCATATGTATATTAAGGTATAATAGCACACTATTTAGTGTGAAGTTAGTAATCCATCTTAATATTTCGAGCTTGTAAAGATGGGTACTTCTTCACTCAATTCAAATCATAATAGATTCCCAAGCCTTTTAACTTTGCTGAATGTACTGATCTTTTTAGCTTTAATAAATTACTAAGGCTATGCATTTTGTTTTAATAAATTAACTTTTGGACCTTTTAATTAATGACAGCGAGCTGGGTGCCATGGTAGCTCATTAGCTGTTATGAAGAAATCATCGAAGTTTCTACTTGTAAGTAACAAATATTCTGACATATTTTGATTCCTCGCACTAAGGTTCCAAATTAACTTGCTTCTAAAATTCTTGCCCATTATTTAAATATTAATTATTTAAAATATTTGGCACATTGCTTACTATTTTATTTTTATTAGTTTTCCTCAATATTTTACTCTTAAGAAGAAGTCGATGAAGTTCGGAGAGAGGGGGCTGAGTTTGTATATTAATTTGTTGATAAGAGCGATGATGAAGGTACATTTGATATATATTTCTTTTGATTTGTTTATATTTAGAGATTCAGATGATTTTATATCTTAAAGTTGTCGTATTTTATTTTGTTCATGCAGGTTCAAACTAGTTGGATGGTTGATTTGTTGGATGATTGGTGGTGAATGAAGGCGTAACTAGTTGGAGATTTTATTAGAGCTTTTTTTTAGTAGATAAATGAAGGCGTATTAGAGACGATAATTGTGAATGTGAATATTAGTGGTTTATAAGTATTGTTTAATTATAAGTGGTTTATGATTATTGCTTGATTGTTTGATATTTAAGTATTTTAATTTTGTCATATATATTTGTATTATATAACAGGGATTTAAATATATTAGATTTTTTTTTTAAATTTTGTCATAGAATAGACAACTAATATTATTTGTTGTCTATAACCACTAGATCTATTATCTATATTATTATAGACAACATATAAAATATGTTGTCTATTGCCTTCCATTTGTTGTCTATATTTAAATAGACAACATATAATGTATGTTGTCTATTACCTTCAGTTTGTTGTCTACCTTTAAATAGACAACATAGAATCTATGTTGTCTATGAGCACCCTAGAATAGACAACACCGGCCTCAACAACAGACCTTTTCCATATAGACAACACTAATTATATGTTGTCTATGTGCTAAATTCTTGTAGTGGTTTGTCGAATTAAGTAAAATGTTTTGATATATTTAATTTGAGTTACTAATATTGAATTCAATACTTTATAATTCAGCATTTTGAGGCCGACTGAGAACATCCGACGTACAACTACTTCAAGCTTTCAAGGCTTCATAGATCCTGAAGGCGTCAATTGGAAGAGTTTGTCGCCCAGCACCATAGACATATATTATGATGAGTTTAAGGTATATTATAGTAATTATTTAGTTTAGATATCATTAAATTTATACTAACTTCAAATTCAAATGTTGTAGAAAGCTTTTACATGGGATGGGGAAGTTTACAGCTCGGACGTCATTCGTAAGACATGGATCTCACAAGCTAGGCATGCTTATAAAAATTTTGTCCATGGATGTAAGGTTATTATCGATGAAGGGAGCAGACCTCAATTTCTTCATAAAGACATTGTTACAAAGTGGAAGGAATATTGGGCGACACCTGAATTCCAAGTTAAGTCGCAGCAGGCGAGCAAGAATCGTCGATCTGAGCATGCTGGTCCAGGTACAGGGATATCTATCCACTATGGAGGCTCTCGCAGTGCTATTAGTCATGCTGAGCATGTGGTAAGTTATTGCAAACGTGTTTTTATCTTTTTAAAAAATTCAATAATTCAATAATTTAATTTTGAATCATCTTTCTTTATTACAGGCTCGAGAGAAGAACATTTCTATCGCAGATGCACATTATGATACTTTCATGAGGATGCACTTTAAGAAAGGACAGTTCGATGGACGGGCACAGACTCAGGGTGTAAGTAATATGAACATTTTAATTATTCTAAGCATTTAATTCTATTTTATCACATTTTAAGTTGTTTGTAATGCATCTAAATATAGCTTGAGATACATAGTCGAGTCGAGGAGTTACGCTCTACTCTTGGACGAGATGTCACTCTAGATGAGGTCAGTCAGATCTATAGGGAGGTGGTGACGCTAGATCCGAAGGGGCGTAGACTCGGATTGGGCATTATGTCTCAGATGCGTTCCACTGGTTCGACGAGCACTCATTCGACGTGCTCGTCTCAATTTCCTTCAGCAGCAGTCTCAGCTCAGATTGCACAGCTCCAGACAGAGTTAGAGCAGACACAACAGAGAGAGGTTACTCTATAAGCTACTCTACAGGCTGAGGTGCAGGAGCGACGACGAAAAGAAGCAGAAATGGAGACTAGGCAGTTGGAAATGCAACAACAAATTTCTCAGCTTATGAAATTCTTCCAATCATCCTCAGGGTCGTTCCCCCGTTCCTCGTCTCCACCCTAAATACATGTTTTGTACTTATTATATATTGTTATTAGATTTTTATTTAGATGTTTATGAATTTATTACACTAACAGGTATCCTTTATGATATTTTATTAGTTTGATTTTGAGATGATTATTAATTTAAATATTGCATTGATTTTGTATTTATTAGAAAAAGGTTTTACTGTGAAATAATAAAAAAATAAAAATAAAAAGTATATATATTGCTACGGTTTTACTACTGAATACTAAAAACAATGTAGGTATGTAGCTACGATTTTGCTACGGAACAGAAAAAAAATAAAAAAATACTATATATAGCTACGGTTTTACTACGGAAGGTTAAAAAAAATAAAAAAATACCTATATGTAGCTACGGTTTTGCTACGGATTATTAAAAAAATATAAAAGAAATCTATATATAGCTACGGTTTTACTACGGAAGGTTAAAAAAAATATAAAAAATACCTATATGTAGCTACGGTTTTGCTACGGATTATTAAAAAAATATAAAAGAAATCTATATATAGCTACGGTTTTACTACGGAAGGTTAAAAAAAATAATATGTAGCTACGGTTTTGCTACGGATTATTAAAAAAATATAAAAGAAATCTATATATAGCTACGGTTTTACTACGGAAGGTTAAAAAAAATAGAAAAAAAAACCTGTATATAGCTACGGATTATTAAAAAAAATGAAAATAAAATGTGTTTATGGTTACGGTTTTATGACGGAATGTAAAAAAATTACAAAATGAAAAAGTAAAATAACGACGGTATATTCCGTTATTAAACCGTTGTTAAATTTAACGACTGAATATTCCGTAATAGGTGAACAGTACGACCAAGCATATCGCGACGCTTGTCATTCTGTGGTAAATTTTGAAATTTCCGTAGTTAATCATTTTTTGCTACGGTTTAGCTACGAAATTTTCCGTAGTTAATTTCAATTTTTTTTGTAGTGTATTCACACTACACTCCATATATTTCTTAAAACTCGTGCCGTCCACAAATGGGTACTCATTTCTTGGACGGATGGAGTATATTTCTATCATTATATATAGTTAATCAAATAAAGTTTGTATTGACGATTTATTATTAGAATAAATCTAGAGTAAAATTTTGAAGTAGCAAAAATGAAGCATAAAACACAATTTATGGCCACACATTGAATTTTTTTTTTGGCTATTTTTATTGATTTTGACGTTTTTACCCTTAATGAGGCGGACCGGGTAGGATCAGGCACGCGAGTCGCGTGCCGGGTCGGGTTACACTATGGCACTAATAGTGTCATAAGTGCCAAGATTTTACTTTGATTTTATTTTGGATTTCCGTTGGTATTAGTGCCATAAGTGCCAACGAAAATCCAAAATAAAACCAAGTAAAATGATCCTTTTGGCACTTATGGCACCAATAGTGTCATAAGTGTCATACGTGCAACACAAATACAGAAACAACAACAATAGAATCAAGAAATCATAAATGGATAATCTAAACCCTAAATGAAACATCTATACCCTACGGGGAAGTGTTTAAAATGGTTCTTTTGGCACTTATGGCACTAATAGTGCCATAAGTGCTAACGGAAATTCAAAATAAAACCAAGTAATAAAATGATGCTTATGGCACTTATGACACTATTAGTGCCATAAGTGCCAACGCGCAGCGGGCGCTGTCTTTTCCCCGCGAGAGCGCAACTCACCCATAAGCTTCCAGCGGCCGCGCAATCATCCAGCGATCGCGCAATCACCCCAGCAGCCGAGTAAAAAGAGCAAATTAGACATACCACCTAATTAATGACCATATTTTGATGTTTTAAGATTAGGGGCCAAAAATTGATTTTTAATCTTCATTATGGCCATTTGACTACATTGTTTCTTAAAATAATACACACTAAAAAGGAAACAAAGTGAAAGAGCCGAAAAAAGGAAGAAAAAATAAGTTAAAAAAGCAATTTTCAAATCAAACGGATTGAAGAAAGAAAAATATTGCTTCCGTCTTATTATTATTGGTCTATTTTTTTTTATTTGATTGTCCCATTAATATAAGTATGTTTCTATTTTTAATAATAATTTTATATTTATACTATAAATAATATGGTCCCATACATCTTCATTCATTATTACAATAATTTTATTTTTCTAAATACATGTGCCCTATGTGATGCCCCGCTCTTTTAAATACATATTAGATTAAATATGTGCATTAGTTATAAAATTCTTTTAATTATTTATGGTGATTATTTTGTTCAGATAATATTATTTCAGCAAAAGTCTGTATAAGAGATACAGAGCTGCGATTTAATATTCAGTCATGAATGAAACCAATAATTAAATTTATTGGTTTAACTATACGTTTGAGACTTTGTTTTACCAGTTTATTGATTTAATCAATATTATTAGAAAATTTAGATTTATAACCGATTTTATAAATCGTGTTATTTAAATCAAATTGCTAGAATTATAACTTGAGATCATATGCATAATAATTTTATTATTTCGCATTATATGAGTTAAGGTATTAAGTCGCGAATTAATTCCGACTTTCACGTATTAAATCTCAAGATTGAGGATTTAATTTATATAAATACGACGAGTATTTATTAAACGAGAATTGGAGAATTATTACAGGAACTAGGAGAAACTAGATCACGGCACTACACGTATGTCTCGATTTTTCATCCAACACATCAATTCCTACACTATTTCCTACACTATTCCCTACACTATTCCCTACACTATTCCCTATACTATTCATCTTCCCCTCCAATACACCATTACTGCATAAGGAGATTGTAAAGATTGCAGATTTCTTCCTGTAGTATATCTGAACTCCATCACACCCCAAAGTCTCCTGTAGGAGAAGAAAATCACGCCAATATCCACAATTTTCAAAAGCTTCAGCACGCCGAGAAAGAAATTTCACGGTAAGATCACAATTGTCAAAGGATGTAAATTTTCAACGATCAAATCTTCAAAAGTTGCAACTCCAGGTACCAAAATTTCCACCATTTTGATTCTGTTGTCTGCAGAAACTCCTCTATAAATTGAGGAGAGTTCTGCAGAAGGAAGAAGTGCAGCGAGCAAGAGAGAGTTTAGGAGATTTGTTTCTTTTACTTGCAAGAGCTCAAGTGAGCTCCCTTCGCCGGGCCATTTCTTCGTCGACCGGCCACTAGGCTCTGAACCGAGAACGTGTACTCGTTCCTCCATCTTTAGGCTACCAAACCCAACAATCGAAAGGCCGAAACCTTCTCTATATTTTCCCGACCAAAGGCCACAATATCCTTCGGAGGCCAACGTCGAATTCCCGACTTAGCCACCGGCCAACTTACGGCCTTCGTTTCTCACTATCCTTACGACGAAAAAGGATCGAGAAACCACCGTTGTGTAGCCTGATCTATCTCGCACGAGGAAAACTAAGTCGTAGACCTTCGCGGCTAAACCCCATCGCGGAACGACGACCAAAAAAAAAACCCCGGCGAACAACTTCCATTAGTGCTCACTTGGACAAGGGTAAGTTGACGCCCTTATTTCGATGCATTCCCGTTTCTATTATATTATGAGAAATTTCTGGGGTATAGATGGGAGTGTGGTAAATATTCGTACAAAGTTTCATATCATTTGAACTTCGTTTACTACCCTTTTAAAATTCGAGAAGTCTACTGCCCGTATCTGCTAAAACTGTCGTGAGGCAGATGATTAAGTTAATTATTTCAGTAACCATATGTTGATATTTAGCTCTCAAATTTTTATTCTATGAAGATATATGTGTTAGCTATCTACATATAAAATTTGAGCTCATTCAGGTAACGTTTGCTATTTTTCAAAAATCTGGACTTTCAGTTGGCAGAAACTGCCGAATCTGGTAGGCGATGGGAAAATCGCTATATCTCTTAAACTACTTGGAGTTTTTCAACATACTTTTTTTTCAATTAAACTAGACTCAAAGAGGTTTCTATTGATATAAAATTCGACTCCATACGAGTTCGGAGTAAAAGCAGTTTATTAGTTGAAGTTGAATCTATACAGTTTTGTTGAGATTGAAATGTTTCTAAATAATTCTTATTAAGGATTTTAAAGTTTTATTGTTGATAAAATATCACTTTTAGTTTATAAATGAGCTATTGAGATATATAAATATTCTGAGAAAGATTTCATGAGAACTTGTTGGTAAAATTATATTAGATGGAATAGTTGATAAATGAAATATTAAAGATTTATTAATTAAATGGTTAAAATATTAAAATTATTAGATCTTCTCGAAAATTTCTTTTATAGTTAACTCCTTTTATTATTTTAAAATATTTTTACAAATGTTCCTAAAATCTCACAATGAAATTTTCATCAGGAATTAATATTTAGAATTTATTAATGACTTATTAGTTCTTTTAATAGTAGCAATATATATATATTGATTGGCATTATTAAATGGGGAAAAGGAAAATATTTTATAAATTATTCTTTATTTATAATGGATAAATAAAGGAATAATATAAAATGGGCTTTCCTACATCCTCAAAGGTACATGAAGTATTTCGATAAAAGAAGAACGATTGTATATGAGTTAGATACAGTCGTTTAAGGAAATATGGGTAGTTAGAGAAATGAGTGAATAGTGATTCACTGCATTTGTTGTTATCTTTTCTATTATTCACTCGAACACATGTTTCGTGTTATCAAAGGTTCAAATAAACAAAAGCGCCTGAGTAACCTATCGCGCTAAGGAAAGAGAATCATTGTCTTAAGTAGCAAAACACTGCAATCAGGTAGGCATTACTTTCATATATATCAAATGAGTTTAACTGTTACGTTCAAGCAAGTTATTTCATGACAAAATCTTTAAATTGAAGTTATTTCAAGTATTGTCTTGCCATAAAATGTTTTAATTTCAGTATGATATCTATCTGATATGGCTTTGCCAGTTATCATGTAATCGAATTCGGGTCTTGAGCAGTTGATAGCTATCCTGCCTTGGCTAGTGTACACCAGTGACCGTGAGTCATCTAGCGGGTTGGCCGGTCAAGTGACCGTGAGAGGTGGCCACCTCTCCGGCACACAGATTCAGATATGATAGATTACAAAAGAACTTAGTCTGATCAGACGAACTTTAGAATCACAAATGAATTTAGTATGCTTAGGGCCTTTTTAAGTAAAAACCCTTGGTTATACTATTGAAATGGCATGACAATTTACATTTATTATGTATGTATATGATTTTCGGCATATGTCTACTGAGTACTTTGTACTCAGCCCTGCATGTATTTCTAAATGTGCAGGTTGAGCAGTGATGAGTGATGATGGGGTGTCGTGCGGAGCTTTGTCATATTTACTAAATAAACTCTTGGCGATACATGTCTTCATACATGTATCACGTTCTCATTTCCGCTGCGAACACTCAGTTATGATGCAGTTTATCCTATTATGTTGGATTGTCAAATCAAGTTATTGTATAAACACTTAAATCGGATACTCATGACCGATTACTCGTTATTATCTATATATATGTGTGACTTATTCTCATATGATGTCTAAATCTTAATTTAATTCATTTATAATTATTTATCACCCCTTTCTGTCCCCTCTCCTAATTTCCCTTCCCTAGTCACGGTTTCCCGGCTTACCTATCCTTAGTTAAGTCCGGTCGTGACAGAATGGTATCAGAGCAGTTCGTTTGCTCTGAACCCAAGAGTTATCCCAAAATTTATTCTTTACTGAATACTAGTGTTAGAAAGGTCAGTTGACAAAAGCTCAGCACCTCATCACAACATCCTGCTCAACAGAGAAACAGAGGTAAATATTTATTAAATGTTGAGAAAGTTGTATTTTCAAATGTTTGTACAAGTGCTTAAATCTCATGCTATATGATTGAGTAGATTCCTTGATGAACTTAGATGCGTTAGAAATGTTTGATCACTCTTACAAAGAACATAGAAGCAAAACATATACATGAGTTTAGTTATCATTCATTACAGTTGAAATGAAAAACACAATAGAAGAAAGAAAATCAGGCGTCACTCGAGGATGTATAAAGATAGAGACATGACGGAGCGTGTCACTCATGATGATACGGGCATAGTTCCGAATTGTTCAAACATATCAACTATTGCCTTACCCAATAAATTTATTTATTATATAGCTCGTAGTGACAAAAGTGCATTGAATGATTTACTATTTGTGCAATGAGTTGAATCTCTTTCAACCCTTAAAATTTCAATACATATGTAAGTATTGGGATTATGACTGCACGATCTAGGACTTGTGAATTATTAATTATGCATAAGTCAGAGATTAAGACCAATATTACTTATGATATGATCACGACTTGTGTTGTTAATACATGAGAGTAATTAGAAACCTACTGCTATAATAACTTATTATGAGTTTAATTATAGAACGTCATTCTTTCAAAGATGGCAAGAACACGACGCACCGCTAGAAAGCAAATGACGAGGCGACCAAGTCCTGAAAGTATCCTCAGGGAATACCGAACCTACACACGTTGTTGGAGAGATGACCTAGGAGAGTTCCTCGCCCATTATTATCGACTGTGGAAAGCTGCACATCCCCATGGAGCCACTGGTTATGACGGGATCATGCGCTTGATCTTATTACTTCCACCAGACTGGCAGGGATGGGCTACAGAGCTCGCAGGTGACTACGTACACACTGCAGAAGAGTCGTTTGATCCAGAAGGCGATTTTCCACGGTTCATCGCAGCAATTCACTACACCTATGATGCCTTTGGCAGAGCATTCAGGGGACCATATATGAGGCCAGGAGACCTTGCTCCTGTTGGAGTTCGTCCGGAAGAAAGGACCCCACTTATGCCTACTCAGGCTCCTATAACAGCAGATCCACCCATCCCAGTGCAGAGTGTTTCCCCACAACTGTCTGTTCTCGGTCGTCGATGCCGAAACGACTTCGAGGCCGGGACATCACGTCCAAAAACCCAAAGGAAAGAGACTCCACCACCCCAATCACCAGTCGGTACACCCCCGATACAGCCACCTCCACCAGGGGAAGAGGACCCCATTTACAGTGCGGCCATGAAACAATTAGAAGAAGTCTTGCGTCAAGCACGCGAACTTATTGATAAGGGCAAAGCCCTGGCATGCACTGACAACGATGAAGGTGAGATCTTGCGCCAGGCACTCAAGACTGCTGAAAAGGGGAAAGCTCCAGCCCACGATGACACTGGGGGAAGTAGGAAGAAAACTCCAGGCAAGGCGAGTTGGAAGCCACTACCTGCTCAGCCTTTTTCCCTTAAGAAGGGTGCTACGACCTCCGATGCAGGAACGCCCTGCAAGGATGTGGTGAAAATCCGACTTCTCGGTGGTCGTGTTCAGCTCGGGGCAGAGGGTGAGGAAACAGAGGACTACTACCTGGATATCGACTCCGAAGAGGATCCGGAGGAAGACCCAGAAGAGGATCCGGAGGAAGACCCAGAAGAGGATCCGGAGAAGAGCAAGTCTGCTAGCTCCCATGGATCGATAGTCTAGGGCAGTTGTATTTGCTTGTATGATGTATCTCGAACTCGTGGGTTGTAATATTCATCTATCTAGGAAGTTGTTACTACAGGAACGGTAACTACCTATGGACCGTTCTATAACTCCATATTATTCGAAGAGGCCTCTATGAGGCAGAATCTTTAAGTACTTATATATAAATTCACGCCTTCAGTAAATTCGTGTGTTAAGTACTTATT
The DNA here is from genome assembly GCF_028751815.1 of Salvia miltiorrhiza. Classification (NCBI taxonomy): domain Eukaryota; kingdom Viridiplantae; phylum Streptophyta; class Magnoliopsida; order Lamiales; family Lamiaceae; genus Salvia; species Salvia miltiorrhiza. The sequence goes on from NW_026651508.1 coordinate 176,984, forward strand.
ATATTTCGTTGATTTAAAAGTTTTGCATACGATATAGCTAGTACAAGGAATTGAAGAAGCAATGAACGAGTGTTAGAATACATCTACCATGTACTAATAAACATATTATATTGACTTATCAGAATGCCACCAAAGAGAGGACGTCCAAGAGGTGGGAGAAGAATCCCACAAAATGATGAAAGAGGTCCAGAACCAGGGCCAGAACCAGAAATAGCTCCACAACCAATACGGCCAGAACGTAGAATAGAGGAATTGTTTTTACGTCAAAACCCACCTGTATTCAGCGGTACAGGAGATCCAGCTGAGGCTGAAACTTGGGTGCGTGCAATCGAACGCATCTTCAACTTTCTGCGCTGCACCGACCAGGAACGTTTAACCTGTGTATCTTTCCAACTGACGGGATCGGCTGACTTCTGGTGGGAAGCCAGAATGAAGACAATGACAGCTGATCAACTAGAAAACCTCACCTGGGAGCAGTTCAAGATTGGGATATATGATAAATATATACCCAAAAGTTACCGAAAGAAGAAAGAGATGGAATTCTATAACCTGAAACAGGGGAGGATGACGGTTACACAGTATGATAGGATGTTTTGCGACATGTCCAGATATGCCCCAGAACTAGTTGATACAGACGAGAAAATGGCTGAAAAATTTTGTGCCGGTCTGAGGCATGAAATCAGGATGGCTTTGGCTAGTCATGGAGGGTTGTCGTATACTGAATCCCTCAGTAGAGCTCTAGACATTGAGGCAGCAATGCCATGGGAAAGACCAGTGGCAACACCTATGCCACCACCCCCACAAGCCCAATCCCAGAACTACAAAGGGAAACGAAAATGGGAAGGCAATTACAATGGCCAAACTGAGAAGAAACCATGGCAGGGACAACCACCCCAGCAACAGGGCTTTGGAAGGCAAGTTGCTCCTAATCAGGCGGGGAACAACCAACAGAAAACTTCACCCTGCCCAAAGTGCAACAAAAACCATGGTGGAATCTGCAAGGCTGGCAGTGATAGTTGTTACATCTGTAACCAGAAGGGGCATTATGCAAATCGTTGCCCAAATAAGCAACACGGGATGAGCTTAAGGCCAAACCCACCATTCCAAGCCCCACATCTGAGAGCTATCCAAGCGCTACCCCAGCCACGTCATCTGCAATTGCCGCAGCCTCAACAATCACATCAACCACAGCTGCCACAACCACAGCCACGTCAGCAGCAACAAAAGATGCAACCGTATCACGCAAGAGCCTATGCTATCAAACAGAACCAGCCCGAGAAAAACCAGGGAAACCTGGCAGGTATGGGCATGCTACTCAACACACCTGTTGTACTTCTGTTTGATACGGGTGCTTCACATTCTTTCATTGCAAGTGCATGTGTGGACACCCTAGGACTCAAAATAGAAAGATCTAATCAGGACATGAGTATCTCTTCACCAATAGGAGGAACAATGACAGTAACGCATGTTTGCTCGAACTTAGAATTGAACATAGGATCACTAGAGGTCATAGCAAACAACGTATATGTTATACCGATGTCGGACGTTGATATAATCCTAGGAATGGATTGGCTAGCTGAAAACTACGCTACAATCTTATGCAAGGAGCGGAAGATCTCTTTCAAATTTCCAGAAAAAAAATGCTTGGGAATTTCACGGGACAAGAATGGGTAGGAGAATACCAATTATATCCACCCTACAAGCAAGAAAGATGATGAATAAGAAGGACTCTCAGGCATTCCTCGTGTACCTAAACGGGAAAGCTGAGACAAAAAGAGCAATTGAAGATGTGGATATCGTACGAGAATTCCGTGATGTGTTTCCAGAAGACTTGCCAGGATTGCCACCTAATAGGCAAGTGGAATTTACCATAGACTTAGAACCGGGAGCGGCGCCAGTATCAAAGGCACCGTATAGGATGGCTCCAAAAGAATTGGAGGAACTAAAAATTCAATTGCAGGAACTACTGGACCTAGGTTTCATCAGACCTAGTGTATCCCCATGGGGAGCACCAGTTTTGTTTGTCAAAAAGAAAGATGGCACCTTGAGAATGTGCATTGACTATAGAGAGCTGAACAAGCTAACACTCAAGAACAAATATCCTTTGCCAAGGATAGAGGATTTGTTTGACCAACTTAGGGGTGCGAGTGTATTTTCAAAAATCGACTTGAGATCTGGCTATCATCAACTGAAGGTCAGACAAGAAGATATACCCAAAACAGCTTTTCGAACAAGGTATGGCCACTACGAGTTCGTAGTTATGCCATTCGGGCTAACAAATGCACCAGCTGTATTCATGGATCTCATGAATAGGGTTTTTCACCCCTACTTGGACAAGTTCGTCTTAGTGTTCATAGATGACGTCCTCATCTACTCCAAAAATGAAGAAGAACATAAAGAGCATTTGAGGACCACTCTACAAACGCTAAGGAATGAACGACTCTACGCCAAATTCAGCAAATGCGAGTTTTGGCTGAGAGAAGTCACATTTTTAGGACACATCGTATCATCAGAAGGAATCAAGGTAGATCCTGCTAAAGTGGAAGCAGTACAAGAATGGAAGTCGCCAACAAATCCAAACGAGATCAGGAGTTTCTTAGGATTGGCTGGCTATTATCGAAGGTTTATTGAAGGATTTTCGAAAATAGCAAGGCCAATGACGCAACTGCTCAAGAAGGGGATCAAGTATACTTGGACGGACGAGTGTGAGGAGAGTTTCCAAAAACTCAAGAAGATGCTAACTACTGCGCCGGTTTTAGCAGTCCCCGAACCAGACAAAGAATATGTAATCTACACGGATGCGTCCAAAAATGGACTAGGTTGCGTGTTGATGCAAGATGGCAAGGTAATAGCATATGCATCACGACAACTTAGACCTCATGAGTTGAATTATCCGACTCATGATCTGGAACTAGCTGCAGTAGTACATGCATTAAAAATCTGGAGACATCACCTATATGGAGTTAGGTGTGAGATTTTTACTGATCACAAAAGTCTGAAGTACTTTTTCGAGCAAAAAGATCTAAACATGAGACAAAGGAGATGGCTCGAATTAGTAAAGGACTATGACTGTGGTATTAACTACCACCCAGGCAAGGCTAATGTAGTAGCCGACGCATTAAGCCGAAAAGTCTCGTCAAAATTAGGACATCTTCTCACGAGAGAAGTTGAGCTTATAAAAGAATTTGACAAGATGAAGATAGAAGTGATTAAACCACCTGGAACTATAGCAGGCGTTGTTGAGACAATACCTAGTTTAAGAAAAATGGTGCTAGAAGCACAAAGAAAGGATGAGAAGATGGAAAAATTACGGGAAAAGATAAGATTAGGAGATCTCAAAGATTTCCAAGAAGCACCAGACAATGCCATACTCTTTGAAGGAAGGATATGCATTCCTCAAGATGAAGAACTTAAGAATAAAATCTTGAGCGAAGCCCATGATACCCCTTATACTGCCCACCCGGGAAGTACTAAGATGTATCAAGATCTAAAAGAGAATTTCTGGTGGGAAGGAATGAAACGAGATGTAGCCTCGTTTGTTGAACGATGTCTTGCTTGCCAGCAAGTGAAAGCCTTACACCAAAGGCCTTACGGGGAACTACAACCCTTGGAGATACCAGAATGGAAATGGGATGATATAGCAATGGACTTCGTCACAGGATTGCCAAGATCCAAGCGAGGTAACACGGCTATATGGGTCATTGTGGACAGACTTACGAAGTGTGCGCACTTTATACCAATCCCAATCACCCATGGATCCGACAAGTTAGCTCAACTTTATGTTAGAGAAATTGTGCGTTTGCACGGAGTGCCAAAGTCAATTACATCGGACAGAGATTCCAAGTTCACATCCAGATTCTGGATCAGTTTACAAAAAGAACTGGGCACAAGATTGAATTTTAGTACAGCTTTTCACCCACAGACAGATGGTCAGTCTGAAAGAACGATTCAAACATTGGAGGATATGCTGAGGACAGTAGTGCTAGACCAGGGTGAAAACTGGGAGCACATTTTGCCACTCATCGAGTTTGCATATAATAATAGTCACCAAGCGACTATCGCTATGGCACCCTACGAAGCACTGTATGGGAGAAAGTGTAGATCGCCACTTTATTGGGATGAAGTGGGCGAGAGAAAAATCCTAGGGCCAGACACAATAGGTGAAATGATTGAAATCGTTCGCCAAATCCGACAGAGGATTAAGGAGGCCCAGGATAGACAAAAGTCATATGCTGATAAACGCCGAACTGACTTACAATTTGAGAATGGAGAAAAAGTCTTTCTGAAAGTTTCTCCATCAAAAGGGATCATTAGGTTCGGAGTTAAAGGGAAACTTAGACCCCGATTTATAGGACCCTATGAGATCCTAGAAAGAATAGGCCCAGTGGCTTACAGGCTGGCATTACCGCCAAGCCTAGGAAATGTCCATAATGTTTTCCACGTATCACAACTTAGGAAGTACGTTTTCGATCCAAAGCACGTGATACACCAAAATGAGATGATCCTTAATCCAGACCTGAGCTATGAAGAAAGACCCGAAGCGATTTTAGATAAAAAGGTGCAACAACTCCGAAATAAATCAATCACCTCAGTGAAAGTTCTTTGGAGGCACCATGGACAAGAAGAAGCTACGTGGGAGCTCGAAGACAAGATGAAAGAAAAATATCCAGAGTTGTTTAACGAAGGTATGCAAATTTCGGGACGAAATTTATTTTAAGGGGGGTAGTATGTGATGCCCCGCTCTTTTAAATACATATTAGATTAAATATGTGCATTAGTTATAAAATTCTTTTAATTATTTATGGTGATTATTTTGTTCAGATAATATTATTTCAGCAAAAGTCTGTATAAGAGATACAGAGCTGCGATTTAATATTCAGTCATGAATGAAACCAATAATTAAATTTATTGGTTTAACTATACGTTTGAGACTTTGTTTTACCAGTTTATTGATTTAATCAATATTATTAGAAAATTTAGATTTATAACCGATTTTATAAATCGTGTTATTTAAATCAAATTGCTAGAATTATAACTTGAGATCATATGCATAATAATTTTATTATTTCGCATTATATGAGTTAAGGTATTAAGTCGCGAATTAATTCCGACTTTCACGTATTAAATCTCAAGATTGAGGATTTAATTTATATAAATACGACGAGTATTTATTAAACGAGAATTGGAGAATTATTACAGGAACTAGGAGAAACTAGATCACGGCACTACACGTATGTCTCGATTTTTCATCCAACACATCAATTCCTACACTATTTCCTACACTATTCCCTACACTATTCCCTACACTATTCCCTATACTATTCATCTTCCCCTCCAATACACCATTACTGCATAAGGAGATTGTAAAGATTGCAGATTTCTTCCTGTAGTATATCTGAACTCCATCACACCCCAAAGTCTCCTGTAGGAGAAGAAAATCACGCCAATATCCACAATTTTCAAAAGCTTCAGCACGCCGAGAAAGAAATTTCACGGTAAGATCACAATTGTCAAAGGATGTAAATTTTCAACGATCAAATCTTCAAAAGTTGCAACTCCAGGTACCAAAATTTCCACCATTTTGATTCTGTTGTCTGCAGAAACTCCTCTATAAATTGAGGAGAGTTCTGCAGAAGGAAGAAGTGCAGCGAGCAAGAGAGAGTTTAGGAGATTTGTTTCTTTTACTTGCAAGAGCTCAAGTGAGCTCCCTTCGCCGGGCCATTTCTTCGTCGACCGGCCACTAGGCTCTGAACCGAGAACGTGTACTCGTTCCTCCATCTTTAGGCTACCAAACCCAACAATCGAAAGGCCGAAACCTTCTCTATATTTTCCCGACCAAAGGCCACAATATCCTTCGGAGGCCAACGTCGAATTCCCGACTTAGCCACCGGCCAACTTACGGCCTTCGTTTCTCACTATCCTTACGACGAAAAAGGATCGAGAAACCACCGTTGTGTAGCCTGATCTATCTCGCACGAGGAAAACTAAGTCGTAGACCTTCGCGGCTAAACCCCATCGCGGAACGACGACCAAAAAAAAACCCCGGCGAACAACTTCCATTAGTGCTCACTTGGACAAGGGTAAGTTGACGCCCTTATTTCGATGCATTCCCGTTTCTATTATATTATGAGAAATTTCTGGGGTATAGATGGGAGTGTGGTAAATATTCGTACAAAGTTTCATATCATTTGAACTTCGTTTACTACCCTTTTAAAATTCGAGAAGTCTACTGCCCGTATCTGCTAAAACTGTCGTGAGGCAGATGATTAAGTTAATTATTTCAGTAACCATATGTTGATATTTAGCTCTCAAATTTTTATTCTATGAAGATATATGTGTTAGCTATCTACATATAAAATTTGAGATCATTCAGGTAACGTTTGCTATTTTTCAAAAATCTGGACTTTCAGTTGGCAGAAACTGCCGAATCTGGTAGGCGATGGGAAAATCGCTATATCTCTTAAACTACTTGGAGTTTTTCAACATACTTTTTTTTCAATTAAACTAGACTCAAAGAGGTTTCTATTGATATAAAATTCGACTCCATACGAGTTCGGAGTAAAAGCAGTTTATTAGTTGAAGTTGAATCTATACAGTTTTGTTGAGATTGAAATGTTTCTAAATAATTCTTATTAAGGATTTTAAAGTTTTATTGTTGATAAAATATCACTTTTAGTTTATAAATGAGCTATTGAGATATATAAATATTCTGAGAAAGATTTCATGAGAACTTGTTGGTAAAATTATATTAGATGGAATAGTTGATAAATGAAATATTAAAGATTTATTAATTAAATGGTTAAAATATTAAAATTATTAGATCTTCTCGAAAATTTCTTTTATAGTTAACTCCTTTTATTATTTTAAAATATTTTTACAAATGTTCCTAAAATCTCACAATGAAATTTTCATCAGGAATTAATATTTAGAATTTATTAATGACTTATTAGTTCTTTTAATAGTAGCAATATATATATATATTGATTGGCATTATTAAATGGGGAAAAGGAAAATATTTTATAAATTATTCTTTATTTATAATGGATAAATAAAGGAATAATATAAAATGGGCTTTCCTACATCCTCAAAGGTACATGAAGTATTTCGATAAAAGAAGAACGATTGTATATGAGTTAGATACAGTCGTTTAAGGAAATATGGGTAGTTAGAGAAATGAGTGAATAGTGATTCACTGCATTTGTTGTTATCTTTTCTATTATTCACTCGAACACATGTTTCGTGTTATCAAAGGTTCAAATAAACAAAAGCGCCTGAGTAACCTATCGCGCTAAGGAAAGAGAATCATTGTCTTAAGTAGCAAAACACTGCAATCAGGTAGGCATTACTTTCATATATATCAAATGAGTTTAACTGTTACGTTCAAGCAAGTTATTTCATGACAAAATCTTTGAATTGAAGTTATTTCAAGTATTGTCTTGCCATAAAATGTTTTAATTTCAGTATGATATCTATCTGATATGGCTTTGCCAGTTATCATGTAATCGAATTCGGGTCTTGAGCAGTTGATAGCTATCCTGCCTTGGCTAGTGTACACCAGTGACCGTGAGTCATCTAGCGGGTTGGCCGGTCAAGTGACCGTGAGAGGTGGCCACCTCTCCGGCACACAGATTCAGATATGATAGATTACAAAAGAACTTAGTCTGATCAGACGAACTTTAGAATCACAAATGAATTTAGTATGCTTAGGGCCTTTTTAAGTAAAAACCCTTGGTTATACTATTGAAATGGCATGACAATTTACATTTATTATGTATGTATATGATTTTCGGCATATGTCTACTGAGTACTTTGTACTCAGCCCTGCATGTATTTCTAAATGTGCAGGTTGAGCAGTGATGAGTGATGATGGGGTGTCGTGCGGAGCTTTGTCATATTTACTAAATAAACTCTTGGCGATACATGTGCTTCATACATGTATCACGTTCTCATTTCCGCTGCGAACACTCAGTTATGATGCAGTTTATCCTATTATGTTGGATTGTCAAATCAAGTTATTGTATAAACACTTAAATCGGATACTCATGACCGATTACTCGTTATTATCTATATATATGTGTGACTTATTCTCATATGATGTCTAAATCTTAATTTAATTCATTTATAATTATTTATCACCCCTTTCTGTCCCCTCTCCTAATTTCCCTTCCCTAGTCACGGTTTCCCGGCTTACCTATCCTTAGTTAAGTCCGGTCGTGACACCCTAAGAGCATCAGCAATGGGGAGCTCAATAGTGGGTGTGAGCCCCCACCAATGCTGCACCCCCGGTGCGCGAACTCGGAGCACCCCTCCGCTCCGGGTGCAATGGTGAAAAAAGGGGAGGGCGCGTTGCAAGCCACTCCCCTATCATCCACGTGGCAAATTATAATTGGGAAGATAGGTTTGTTTTAGAGAGCCAAGGATGAGTTCTCCCATTGTGGAGAGTGGGTGCAATAGTGGTGGGGACCACAATTGTGAGCCAAGGTGGGCTCACCGTTGTGGATGCTCTAAGGAAATAAGCAATTAACAGTGAAATTAAGGAGGTGATTGGTATGATAAAATGGAATAAGGGTGGAGTGGAATGGAAGTAGGAATTGAATGAGTGTGGAAAAAGAACGACAAACCTTAGGTGATTCCTATGCTTGGTATGCACAAGGAATACCAAAGAAATGGAATTGTCATACTTTGCTTAATTTAATTTCTATGATAATTCTAAAAAAAATCAATTCATATGATTGGTAGCTAGAAATAAAGTTTAGGAATTGAATGAAATTAGTATTTTATTAAATTACCTTTTACATCACTTTAAAAGTATAAAAAAATATAAATATAATTGAGTAGATAATAGTTTATTGATGTATTTCATGAAGAACATTTGCAAAAATTTAAATTAAAATGGTAATTTTGTGGATGTAATATATATGAGACTATGCTTATTTAAAGTTGATAATATTTTATTTTAAAAAATATATATTTTTTAATGAAAAAATATTTTATATATTATAATAATAAATAATAATAATAATAATAATAATAATAATAATAATAATAATAATAATAATAATAAAAATGATGCATGTTTTATACAAATATACATGTCAAAATTTAAATTTAGATGGTTTAAGAATGAAATGAAATGGCTAATACATGGTAGATGAAAGAAATGGTCATTCCCATATGTGAGAATGGTGATTCCACACGAAATGATGATTCCTGCAAAAAGAACATACCAAGCAAAGAAATGGAATAAATGTAGGAATTATCATTCCATTCTCACCTCCATTCCATTACCAATCACGATAAGGGATTAATGAAAAAATGTTAAATTGGAAAAAGGTAGCAGTGCGGGCCACTGCATCAGACTTAAAGGTTGATGCAAGATAGGAAGTGGTTTCTTCGCTTTATGTGTTGAAAACTGGTGTTTCCATTCCTATGCAACGATGCTTCCCAATTTAAGAAACTGGAAAAAGGCTGTTCAAGAAAGGTGCTGTTCAAGCCTCCCTAAATTGTGTGATAAAATCTTTAAGATATCTTTCTTCTGAAACCGCATGTGATAAAATCTTTATGACTCTCCAATTATTATCTGCTCCATGAATTTGTTCGACACAAGTCTCAGATTGGAGTTTCTATTATACTCTTGAAAAACCCTCTCAATCCATCCCAAAATGAAGCCAGATTTCTTCAAAATCTACCACCAGAAATCATCACCGAGATCTTCTTAAGGCTACCTGCTGTAAGCATTCCAATAAGCAAATGCGTTTGCAAGCGATGGCTCCATCTGCTGGAGCCTGATGATTTTATCGAGTCTCATTTTGCCAGATCCGCTCCGGCCCTAGTTGTTTTGGGGGATTCAGGTGGGTTGAAAGTTTTGGAATTGGAAGGCGAGCTCGATCTCCATCTCGATCCACTCACCCAGTATGATTTCCCTTACCACCCAAGAAAAATAATAAATTGTGTTAATGGTTTTCTTATTCTAAGAAAGTGTGGTTTTGGTGTTCTAATGGAGAGTGTTGATTGGCTTTGTGTATGCAATCCGATCACTCGTGAAGTTATTAAGCTGGATCTTCCTCCTCTAATGGATTCGCAGCATCCGTCTTCAGAAGAAGTAGTTGCTTTTGGATTTGGGGCAAGCAAAATCACTGGCCGATACAAGGCGGTCATTATTAAATCTAATGACTATGATGAAGAATCGGATTGTCATGTATACACTCTTGGAACAGGATCTTGGCGACGCCTTGAAGGTATTCCGGGTGTGTACCAGTTTGGTGAAGGTGCATTTGTTAATGGAAATCTCTATTGGAAAGCATCCATTCGAAAAGAAGCGACATGGATTTCTTGCTTTGATGTTGAAACAGAATGTTTTAGCTTCTTTAAAGCTCCTCCTTATGATGCTCAAGGATTGCCCTTCTTAAGAGGAATGTGCATTTCTGCTATGAGCGGTTGCCTATGGTTTTGCAAGGTAGCATCCGAATATGGATACGGAAATGATGGTGGGCGACGCGAGCTTACTATATGGATTATGAAGGAATACGGAGTGGACGAATCTTGGAGCGAGGAATATGTGATCCCCATTGATGATGGCATGAGTTTTGTTGAGCCCATCGAAGTTTTCGAAAATGGCGACCTATCGATGTTAGTGATGGCATACAGCAAATCCCGGTGCCTTTTCCACTACTCTAACAAGACTAAAACTATGCAAAGGATTGATTGTTTGGTGCTGACGGTGTCGAGTGTGGGCTTTTCACTCCCACCCTTGTTTCACTCAAAACTTTAAGTTTAGGTGTGGAGAATGTAATCTCATTCTGATTGTTTGCATTTCATAATGCTACCATCAACTCAATGTATGTTTGAAGATTGAGTTAGTTATGAAGCATATCATTTAGATCAAGGAAACTATCTTATATATATTATGGTTCCTTTGGTACATTTGTTAGTGGCAATGCCAATGATGCTGCTCCTGCTTATATAGTTTGAGGGATTACCTATGTTTTTTTGTGATGAATCATCTAATGATGAGATTGTTGTTTGTGATATATGGATTTATGTAGTGATATCTGTCAATATGAAATAATTGCAAGATTGGATAAATAAACAAGAATAGAGGATAGCATGTGTAAGATTAATGAATATGTTATGTCTCTTGGAATAGGTGGTTAACATTTCCACTCACCCAGTATGATTTCCCTATCACCGAGTAAAAATAAAGAGTTCTGTTAATGGTTTGCTTGCTCTAAGGATGTGTGTTGATGTTGATCTAAGGGTGCCTGTTGATATGCTTTCTGTATGTAATCCGATCACTCGTGAAGTTATTAAGCTGGATCTTCCTTCAATCCAGAACTACCTTCAGATGGAGTAGCTGCTTTTTGGATTTGGGGCAAGCAAAATCATGCTTTGATCTTGAAACATAATGTTTTAGCTTCTTTAAAGCCCCTCCTTATCATGCTCAAGGGTTGCCCTTCATAAGAGGAAGGTCCATTTCTGCTTTGAGCGGTTGCCTAAGCTTTTGCAAGGAAGCATCCGAATATGAAAATGGTGGTGGGCGACGTGAGCTTACTATACGGATTATGAAGGAATATGGAGTGGACGAATCTTGGAGCATGGAATATGTGATTCCCCTTGATGGCTTGAGGTATGTTGATCCCATCAAAGTTTTTCGAAAATGGCGACCTATTGATGGTAGAGACGGTATACTTTCCAAGGCGCCTTTTCTACTACTCTAACAAGACTAAAACTATGCAAATGGTTGATTTGTTTGGTGCAGGGTAGTCCTCTTACCGTGTCGACTGTGGGCTTTTCACTCCCACCCTTGTTTCACTCAAAACTTTAGGTTTTGGTGTGGAGAATGTAATCTCATTCTGATTGTTTGCATTTTTGTAATACTACCATCAACTAAATGTATGTTTGAAGATTGAATTAGTAAGGTAGCATATCATTTAGATCAAAGAAATTATCTATATACATGTAAAACAAAATTATGGTTCCTTTGGTACATTTCTTAGTGGCAACGATCAATACAATGCGTAGAAATCATAGAGAAAATCAAGAACCTCCGAAAACTGGTTCACAAACTGATTAGTGAGATGGAAATTGAAAGAGAGAAACTGAATCTCCCAATTACACAGCCGATTGTTTGAGATTTGTGGGAAGATTCGGCGCCGATTGTTTGAGAAGAAGCGAGAGAGACCATCGAATTGTTTGAGATTTGTGGAAAGATTGAGACTGGAAAGTCATATTGTGAGAGAAATTGAGACTTTGAGAGATGAACCGCTGAAGCCATGGATGGAGATTTTGAGAGATGTAACGGCTGAAGGCATGGATGGAGATTTTGAGAGGTGGCTTTTGAGAGATGTAACGGCCGCAGAAGGCTTTGTAAAATTGTGAGAATTGTGAGTAAAAAGCCTTTCAAGATAATGTAAAATAAAGCATTGTGAGTGTGTCATGTAGGAGAGAGAAAACAATATGGGGGTTAGAATATTGCTTTATAGAATTGATAGATTTTAGTCTCCTAAATACCTGTGCCAAAAGAAATGAGACGGAGGGAGTATATTTTATATGGAAGATTGAAAATGAAAAATTAATTATATTTTGTGAAGGAAGAGAGAGTACAATTTTACACCTTAAAATAATACACACAAAAAGGATTAATTGCTTATAAACACATGAACTATAATTAAATTTTTATTTTTTTGCAATTCCATCCACCATTTTTTTTTTCGATCGCCCAGTGTTGAATTGGAGCATACGCGAATTAGCAAAGACGACGTCGTTTTTGTGAAGCTTAAACTACGTCGTTTCATACAATTTCAATGAGAAATTTCTCCAAATTACGAAAGGATTGTACATGTATTTGCACCATAATTTTCAAGATTTAGTAATTTTATTGCAAAAGATGATGATTTAATTCACGAAAACCCCAAATTTTATCCATCTTGATTTTTTGAACTTGTTTTGTATGAACTTGAAAATATGTTTGACATGTATTTTTTGTAATTTAAATGATATTATAATTGTGTTATTATTTATTTTTAATTTAATTATTAATTTATTTTTTAAAAAAATTGGACCCTCCTGAATTAGAAGTATGGCTCCGCCCCTGTGGTGTATTAGATGAGTAGAGAATGTGTCCCCACAAAAAGTGAAGATCGTAAAAATAACAATGTGCAATTATTTTTATAAGTAGATAGAAAGATTATTTGGGGACGGACGAAAATGGAAAAGAGAGGAAGATGTTCGAGGAAAGAGGAGTATTAACATTTTTCGCCTTTGGATGATTCCCAAGTATAAATGATTGTAAAAAGTAGGGCAAATATTCGATTTTGTCTCATCATATTAGTATATTTTGCTGCATATGGCATATTTTATTAGTGTGGTGAATGTGCTACGTAAGTTGTGAATGTGAAATTTCGGCATTGTACGTCAGTATTTAAGTGCTGATTTTTATTTTATTTTTTGATACAAAAATAACCAAACTCTGAAACGATGGGTACTTGTATGCACTTATCCTTAAGTTGTGACATTTTTATGAAAACGCTAATACGATGGGACAAAATTGAATATTACAAAAAAAATTACTACGTAAATACTAAATTTTAGGAATGGGCGAAAAAAATATAAATTTTGTATGAACAACAGTTTAATTAATAAGACGTTTATATTTAATTATTAGATAAAAATTTGAATCAACACAAAAGTAAAGGATAAATTATTATGGGTAATTTTATTCATAGCCCCCATTTACTCACTATAATCCCTCTATAAAAAATAATAAAATTAATAAAAATTGAACTACTTTGAGAATTTTGTTTACTTATATTATCTACCATCAACCTAGAAAAGAAAAAAACATAGTGAAATCAAATTATCATTTCATTGATGGATGTTATAATTTCAACAAATAGAATCCATCAATCTTCTCCGACATATCAATTATGCTCATCATCAATTTTACCTGAAAGATGTGGAGATCCATAAACAGAAGCACACACTTGATGTTGAAGAAAAATACAGCAGTAGAAAGCTTTTTTTACAAATCGCAGCAGAACATCCTTCGTTGCAGTCATTTATCTTGCATATGTGTGGTCTTGCAATTTTTATTCGCTGTAAACTGATGCAACAAGCAAGCAATGATGCAATAATGTAGGCCAAAATAATCACTTCTGGGAGTCTATTATCTTGTAGGAATTCTTAATGATGTTGGACACTCTTGGAACAGGAATTTCGAGTGTGTGCCAGTTTGGTAAAGGTGCATTTGTTAGTGGAAATCTCCATTGGACAACATCCATTGGAAGAGAAGCGTCATGGATTTCTTGCTTCGATGTTGAAACAGAATGTTTTAGCTTCTTTAAAGCTCCTCCTTATCATGCTCAAGGATTGCCCTACTTAAGAGGAATGTGCATTTCTGCTTTGAGCGCTTGCCTATGGTTTTGCAAGGTAGTATCCGAATTTGAATATGGAAATGCTGGTGGGCGACATGAGCTTACTATATGGATTATGAAGGAATATGGAGTGGACGAATCTTGGAGCATGGGATATGTGATCCCTCTTTATGATGGCAGGGAGAGTGTTGAGCCCATCGAAGTTTTCGCAAATGGCGACCTATTGATGTTAGTGATGGTACGCTTTTCTAGGCGCCATTTCTACTACTCTAACAAGAATAAAACTATGCAAAGGATTGATTTGTTTGGTGCTGACGGTCGAGTGTGTCACTCCCACCTTGTTTCACTCAAAACTTTAGGTTTAGTGTGGAGAATGTACTCTCATTCTGATTGTTGCATTTTTCATAATGCTACCATCAACTCAATGTATGTTTGAATATTGAGGTTAGTAATGAAGCATATCATTTAGATCAAGGAAACTATCTTATTATGGTTCCTTTGGTACATTTGTTAGTGGCAATGCCAATGATGCTGCTCCTGCTTATATAGTTTGAGGTTTACCTATGTCTTTTTGTGATGAATCATCTAATGATGAGATTGTTGTTTGTGATATATGGATTTATGTAGTGATTTCTGTCAATATTAATTCATCTAAACAAAATATAATAAATAAATAAAAATATGGTCTATAGGGAATGAAATTTTCAGATCCAACAGGTATCATGTTATGATGCACTAATATCCTCTGACGGCTCGGAGAGTTGCCGGAAAAATGTGGTCGGTCATGAACTACATCATTTACAATGACATACGGATGACACATTTTCGGGACCACTTTGTCGGGCATTCAGATGATGTTTGTGCATTTTATCATGTATTGTCAAGAAATTAGTGTCTATTACTATAAGAATAATAATTACTGATTTATTCCTTAAAATATGTTAGAACGCGCTCTATTTCATATATATATTCCTTATAACTTTGCTTTAAATAATAAAAAATGTTAAAATTTCACATATATAACTAATTTAAAATTTAAATGATACAACATTCTAATTTATTCAATAAAATATATCTTGAACAATAGCGAAGTCCCCAATTAGAATTATGTAAATTGAGATTTTATCTAAATGAATTTATTTTCAATAGTGAAATCTCGCATTTCAATTGATTTAAGAAAATGTCTGGATGACACAACAATTTCATTGTATAGATATCAAAATTATTAACATATATCTATACATTATGTCTTGGTTGCCCAATTGAATGCCTTAACCTCTTTGGTTTGAGATATGGTTATTTACCCCTGGGGTTGGTCTCTTCTGATGAGATTGAGATAAATATATATAATATTTTCTCACCCTCTCTTGTCTTGACTTTGTGGCAGATAAGAGTAAAAATGGTTGTGATGATAAACTCAAAGAATAGCAAGCACTTCCCTATAGTGACATAAAGACCATAGGGCCAAAGGTGGATATGTGGAGTGTTGGCCCAATGCTTTTATTTCTTTTATCTGGCCCAACTCATGGGCCCAGACCACCCAACCCTAAAAGCCCACTACCCATCCCCTAATATAACACCCAGTCCTCCTCGGTCTCTTCATTTCCTCCGCCTCCCTCACCCTCTCTCCTCCCCACAAACCCTAAATCTCCCGACCCCTGATCTCTGCTCTCTTGAGCTCCCCACCATTAATGGCTTCCTCCTCCTTTCCGAAGAGATTAACTCCACCATTCCCTTCTCTAACCAGGCTATAAAGCTTATCGACCAGGGGAAGTTCTGTCAAGCAAGTACCATCTTGAAGGCTCTGCTATTCCTTCGTGGTTTTCTGGCTTCCTGTTCTGGATTTCCAGTTTGTACCTGTTAGTGAGAGCTTCCTCCTGTCGTGAGCCTTATCACCGGATTCCTGACCTTAAGTTTCCTGATTGGTGATAAGGGTAGGTGTTTCTGAGCCTCCATAATCCTGACCATCAGATTCCTGACTTTGGTGGCTGTGCGTGTGAGGGTTGAGTGCTGATTCCCTCTGTCCACCATCAAATCCTTTGGTCTTTAGTTAGTACTGCCGGAAGTGCTGCGCCGTGGGAAAATTGAGCCAAACTGTGTCCCGAGGACACTTTTCCCACTCCCATTTTCTCTGTTTCTTTATTTCATTTTCTTTTTCTTTGTACCTTTTACCTGGTTTTTCCTTCTTGTGGAACAGGTACTTGAAGGAGAAGAAGAAGGAAGAGGAAAGAGAAGGTTACAGAGGTGCTTGAGCGCCTGTGGAGAAGGCAGGACGGTCGGGAACCAAGTGGTGAATCCTTCGGCTAGGCGAAGATACCCAACAATTAGTTTGAAGAGGGGGAGGAGAGGAAAAAAGCCCCAAAAGGATGCCCACAATTTTATTAGTAACAAAAATACTGTATTTATCACGATATAATTATAGTATCATAATAAATTAAATATCATATCTATAGAGATTGACAAACGAAATACTATGAAAACTCAATACAAATACCTATTTTTCGAACTTTGTGGTCATTTTCCCCAACTTAATTGATCAATTCTAGGGCTGGGAATCGGGTCGGGTTCGGGTACCCTACCCGAAAAAATCGGGTACCCGAACCCGAAAATCCCCTAAACCCTATACCCGACCTCGACCCCGACCCCGAAATTGAAATCGGGTACCCTAATACCCGACTCGAGTACCCGCAGATCGGGTATTCGGGTACCCTAAATTACCCGAGTCGACTCAGTTTCCCGTTTCCATCGAAGAAGAAATCAAAACTCACAACGAAATTCCACCAAAATTCAACCCCCACCGTCGATTTGTAGCAACTTTCAAATCTGTACAGAAATTCATTTTTTTTGCTCATTCTCACAACCAAGACAAAAAAAGCATATCTGTTTATTTAAAAAAAATAAGAGGAAGAAGAAGAAGCGGCATCGCTGTTGGAGCTCGGAGGCGGGCGGCCGGCTGCTGCGGGGCGAAGTCGTAGGCGGCGGCGGAACGACGGAACGATGGCGAGGTCGAGGGTATTGGAAACGGCTGGGCGACTGAGCAAGGGTCTCGGATCTGGGGGCAATTGGCGAGGGTTGCGACGTCGAGGAGACGGGAACGGCGGGCGGGCGAGGGGCGCTGGGTGGGGAGGGCCGGAGATTCTCTGGAACAGCAGGGCGGGAGGCGGAGACGGAGACTCTGGAATTTGGCGATATGGGAATTTGGACGAATTTGGGAAAGGAAGGGAAATAGGGAATTTGGTGATTGGGCGAAACTGGCGAATGGAATTAGGAAATAGGGAATTTAAAATACATTTAATTAAATATTGGGTATTTCGGGTTACCCGATACCCGATCGGGTATCGGGTATACCCGATACCCGATTTTTTTAGACCCTAAATACCCGAGTCCCGAACCCGACCCCTAATTTTTTGGGTATAGGGTACCCGATACCCGATTTTTTCGAGTCGGGTATCGGGTACCCGATTACCCGATTCCGAAATCCCAGCCCTAATCAATT